>NW_024350924.1:355327-535199 GCF_902729225.1 Pteropus medius | reverse complement strand
TGCACAGGTGACAGCTGATGCATTTTAGATCAGCTCCTTAACAAAGTGAAAGTAAACAGGCTTTTCCTCCTCTCTTCCCCCAAACAATGACATAATTTATTTTATCAGTTACTAGTGTATATACAGTAAACATTTTTCCACGAGAATTTTAAAAATCCTTATGGAAAGAAATGCAATATCTTGCGAACCCTTTAGAAACTATTTAATAAAATATCTGTGCTACATTGCAACTTAATTATCTTAAAGCTTTTTGTGACTGCAATTAATTTGTGTGGATACTGAATTGTTTCAGGCAATAAAATACAGGTAAATACAGATATTCGCAAAGGATATTTGTTTAGATGTGATAAATAATTTCATATTAATAGATTTTTTTATAATTTCATGTCTTAAATATATTTCTATTATTTCTTACTTTGAATATTTTAGTACTTTAGAATCAAACGCTATCAATAAAAGTAGAAATAAATTTTAGTTCAATGATTATTTTATATTACCAAGACTAAATTATATGAAACGATTCAGAAAAATATGCAACTTTTCCTGACTGACTTCTGTAGATCTTGTGTTTTCACCTCTACTCATGAATTTCCAGGCGACCTACAAACTCTTTCATATACTAATTTCTAATACATGTTAGCCTTTGATTCCATTGTGTCATTGACGGTTTGCTTTAGAGCTTTAGTAATTAACCTTCCTCTACAAGAAATACAAAGTCCTATTCCTAAAGTAAACCACTATCTTTTGTAATAGTATAAAAGTATAAAAGTATACATACATTTAGTATAGTATAAATAGTATAAAAGTATACATACATACGTAAAAGTATTTTAGGTACTCTATATGATCAGGTTCTAAAGATTTATTTCACCATCATAGATATGTTTATGTACATTAATCTAACTTAATACATATTTTGAATTATTAGAAATAGATCTGTGATTCCACAAATTGTATTAATTAGACTAGGCCAGACACTTTGATTCCATTTAGACATAAATGAACATAATAGAATTTACACTGAAGTCACTTAAATGGTATTCTCTTTATCTTCAGGCCAGCAGGGAATGCAATAGAACTAGAGATGATTGACATTTTTTTCTAACCTCTCTGTCCTTTCCTCATGAAAATGCTTAGCTACTCCTGAGGAGCACAGCTGTTGGACAAAGCACAGGGTCTAAGAGGTTGTGCCTTTGGGAGGGCTAACAGAGAAATTCAGCCAATCGAAAGGCAGGCTGGAAAATGTCAGATCAGATATGCCAATCACCATAAGAAAGGTGATGACCCAAAGAGGCGACAGTGCCAACTGGATACTGAACTCAATCTATAAAGCACAATTCTCTCACTACTGATTTTATTTATCTTTTGTCTCGGTAGAAATAGTTGCAGAAAATATAAGCTGATATATACAGTTAATGCGTCAAAAGTGTCGCAAAAAGTCCTTTGTTAAAGAGAAGGGAAATTTTCTTTTGCCAAAGAAAGTCCTCAGCTTATAGGTGCAAAAGGAAAAAAAAGAAAAAACCAGAAAAACAAAACAACTTCTGACCATGAATATTTCTAGGCAGGAAAAAATGGCACACATACCTACCCTACTTTAATTCAGCGGAGTTATATATTACATTGCCAAGATATAAAAAGGTGTTTAACACAAAGAGCATAAGTTTTTTTTTTTTTTTAAATATTGGAAGCCTATTTGCCTGATAATTTCGACAATTAGAAATAGACTATCGCTATATGATAAAAACGAAAATAGTAAAACATGATTATTGGATTAATACAATAGTTAATCAATGTCCAGTGTGAATGGTTTTACTTTAAATTATTAAATTGTTTTTAACTTGCTTTTCCATTTTGATTTCCTTTTTTAATAGAAAAGTATTAGAAAAACGTTAGAACTCCTTGCTACCTACCACGCTTGCTACTATATTTATTTTTCGATTACATTTTAACATTAGTTGCAAAACATCCTGAGCTATGTAATGTTGCCAATTAGATTGTTAGTAAGTTATGTAATCTTTCAATTACAACTAAAATAAACGCCAGGTGTTTAGATCCCAAGTCATTAAACACACATGATAGGCTGGGCCTGACCGTGGGGCTGTATTACTAGCATTGCACATAAAAATCACAAGAGGTAGTAATACCAACAACAAAAAGCATATGGACCAAAAAAAGAGATCAATCAAAAGGGGGGAAAATGTCTCTTTTATGTTCCTGCTTTTCTGCCTCTCCATGCATTCTTCTCGTTTTTTGTTTTGTAGTTGCATGCTGACCAATACTAGAACATATTTTGGAAGCCTAGATGGTAATACAAATGTTGGAATGCATATCTTCTATCCAAAAAAAACGATCTGAATTCTATTTGTCGGGAAAGAAAAATAATTTTTCCCTAACCCTCCTAAATTCTTGGCCAAAGTACCTCTGTAATTAAAGGACAGATTAACAGGAGAAAAACAGAAGTTTAATAACATGTACACCTCCTGTCCATTCCTAGGAAAACTGAGTAACTCCCAGAAATAGCCCAAGCCATCACCTTAAATAACACCTCCAGACAAAGACAAAAGAAGATTTTAGGGTAGGGAGAGGAGCGCAAGAGTGTATATTGTTATGCAGATTTAAGTCCCAGCTTTCTCCATAGATAAGAGTTTCTGGAGATTCAGTCATTTCCCAATTCCTGATACAGCCAGGGAGGCACCTTTACAAATGTAGATTTCCCTTACATATCTCTTACAAAAAGGTTAACTTCTGCTTGGCTTTCAATGCTTCTTTTGTCTATTTCTCAAATTAATGGGCCTAAAATAATCTTTTCGTCAAAAATTCTGCTCTCCTTCACATTAGATATTAGAATGTTTTCTCCTGAACGTGAGAAGGGAAAGGAAGAGTTAAAAATTGTCACCACCGAACCAGCTCAAAACGGTTCCATCTTATTTAACAAAATACTCAGGTACTTCTAAGAGATAGGAGACCAAAACCGCAAGTCATGCAGCCGGAGCATGTGCAGCGGAGAGGACGCTGACCGGGAACCAAAGCCTTGCTGTCCTACACGCGCGCACGCACGCACGCACGAGACTAAAGTACCGGGACTCAACTGGAACTTGAACGTGAAGAAAGGGTCATTGTCCAGGAAGATCCGATGCTGACACCTCTAACCAAATGGCCAAGCTCCAAGGTCTTCCAATTAAAACCTGCCCCTTCTACGTACCCGAACCCCCTAAAGCCTTACAACCCACCCTGAACCCCGGTTGAGGGAGTTTGGTTTTTTCCCAGCACAAGCTGCCCATTCTCCATTGTGCAGCAATACACAATAAACACCACTTCACTGCACCCTGTGTCAGCATAATTTGCTTGGTTACAGAATCTAGATGCTTCGTAGGACAAATTTATCAATTCGAAATGTGAGAAAATTAAAATAATTCAAATGTACAGATGTGTTTTAGATGATTGTATGTTAACTATAGATTTTTTATTCTTAATTACCTTCCAGGAAACTTAGAATCTGCAATTTTTAAATTCACTTTAATTTTTTAATGTGGTGTCCTCTTCATTGACCTATATGAGGATGCCAAATTTAAAAATGCTCAGCATATAGTTGCCAGGTACGATGGATGAATGTATGAGTAAACACAGTGATGCCGGGTATGTTGTATGGAGTTCAAATCCATATCTATACCCATATAATTCCCTTTCTATGAAGAATCCATGATCTCAGCAAAAAGACAGTCTTACTCAAGGACAACACACCTACAATCGTATATTCCGACTCCTGCATCTTCAATTTTTCCATCTTTACTGTATGATTTGAAGATCATCCAAATATGATGAGTATTTCTTATTTTAAACAAAAATGAACCTTGCATCCCTTTTTAGCTTAGTGTAACTTCTCCGCTCCCATTCACATGAAACTCCTCAATGGTTGTTTTATCTTTATTCATTATCTCTTGAACTCACACCCATCATGTTTCTTCCTAACCATGCCATCAAAACAGTTATTGTGAAGTTCACAGATGACCTCAAGGTAGTAAATAAAATTTTCAATTCCCAAGTGAACTCTTACACTGGCAATCAGAAGCCACTGACAGAGTCGATCATAACTTCCTCTGAAACATTTGTTTCTGCTCATTTTTGAGTCATCCTCACTGGATGCTTCTTCTCACACTTCATTGCCAGGCCCTTCCCCTCCTCCTGACTTCTCCACTTTGGACAGTCCAGTCATCTAAACTCTTCTCTCCTATATATACATTCATACCCTAGGTGACATTATAACTTCCCATGACTTTAATAACATTTATTCTGATGACAACCAAATGTTGAAACCCAAAGCTCTCTCTTGAATTCTAAATTTGAAAATCAAATTTAATTTGGGTTCTGATGAAACCCAAAGCTCTCTCTTGAATTCTAAATTTGAAAATCAAATCCCCTCCTCAGTATTTCTATTTCAATGTCCAATAGACATCCCCAACGTAATATGTTCCAAACTGAACTCCTGATTTCCCTCACCAATAAGGGGGGGTTCCATCCTTTCAATGACTCAGGCCAAAAATCATGGAATTTTCCACGATTTACCTTTCTCTCACACTCCAGTCTTTTCGTCTTCACCTCCTGTCAATTCTTTCCATTGTCACTGCTATCAGCTTGATCCAAACATTCATAAGTTCTTACCTGTGTCATTTGCAGTAGTCCTCCAAGCGCTTTCCCTGTTTCCACTTTTGCTCTATCCTCTCCATTGTTTATTGTCCTCAAGGCAGCCACAGTTATCATCTAAAAAAATCAAATCATGTAACTATTCTGCTCAGAACTCTCCACTGGCTGCCATCTCATTTGGAATAAGTAAGAATACTCACTGATGGTCTACAAAATTCTATATGGTATAGTTTCTTGAGATCTCTCTGATACTACCTTCTACTAATCTCTACTTTACTCCTTCTACTCCAACCATAATGACTTCATGATCACCAAACATGCCGAAACGGTTCCTGCTACAGGTTCTTTGCACTGCTGTTTCCCTGACGGAATACTTTTTTCTGCAAAGTGGATAGCTTTCTCTGCCACTTTCTTTGGGTTGCTGAACAAATGTCACTTGATAAGAGAGAAGTCTAACCATACCACCATATATATAATCCTGTAATTCTCTATTTTCTTTACTATGCCTTACTTTTCTTGAGAGTAAGTACTGCATGTCATATCTTATACATTCATTCATTTACACCTTTAATGCCTGTTTTCCAAACAGGTAAATATAATAGGCTAGTGACTTTGTTTGCACTTTGTCTCATTGCTATATCCTCAGTTCCTAGGATAATAAATAGTACATGGTAAATGCCAAATAAAGATGTTTGAATAATAAATAAATAAGTAAATAAAGAGAGAATTGTTTTGCATATTATATTTCTGTCCATATTAAATAGTTCTATAGTGAACAGCAGCATATCTATCAAAATTTCTACAACTAACATCTCTACAATGTCTATAAGAATATTGAAACTTGTGAAAAAAATATTCCTAATCCATGAGACATACTTGTTTGAAAATTCTATTAATGCTTTTGGTAAATACAATTTGTAATATTTTTCTATCTATCTATCTATCTATCTATCTATCTATCTATCTATCTATCTATATCTATCATCTATCTATGTATCTATCATTTATCTATCATCATCATCATCAGCATCATCATCTATCTATCATCTATCTACTTGCTACAATGTTTTCTCTTTGAAGTAGCTATTGATGACACCTTTCTCTTCTAGCATTTCCAATCTGTTTAACACTTTGGGTTAACCTTTCATTCCCAGAAGAAACCCCACAGAAATATTAGTTTGCTGTTTTCTCTCTCTCTCTCTCATGATGTTACACTCAAAGAAACACATCTGCACAACAAAATCATAGATTAAAAGTCACTCTAAACTTTCTTGAATCACTTGAAGAACATTAAGTAAATCAACTTCATTAACTAGAGCAATTTTTCTTAAAGTTCCTTTCTGCCTACTATTTTCTTGTGAAAGTAAACTACCACAGCAAGCAGTAGGTACTTAATGAATGTTAGCTCCTTCTACCTCTTTCTTGTGACCTTGAACTTTAATAACTGATCTCCAGCTCCTCTCGGAAACATGATTGAACAGATTGGAATATTTAGTAGGAATCAACAATGGGATATTTATTCTTTGGACCCCATTTCTTCTGGTATATGAAATTACAACACCAGAAATTTATATAACTAAAAATTATTTCTGTAGCTCTTTTGAGAACTGATTTTACAAAGAGCCAATATGCTTATATGAATATCTTTTCTATTTATTAGTAAAATTACATTTGGAAACAACGTTCCTTTCTCATTTGATATCAATGATGGAAAATCTATGTAATTAGTCCTTTTGAGATTTCACAGGGAATGAACAATTTCTCCTAACCGGCTAGTATACGTCTTACAAATAAATAATGCAATTTCTGTAGTTAATTATGCTTTCATTTATGCTTATAACTCCAGGAAATACAGAATTAAATTTTGTGCTTAATAGCAATGATTATGCTTAACCTACTTTTTCTTAATAGTATTATCTACCCTTTTAAAAATGTGACACTTTTTATGGGATAACTTAATGGATTATAGGATTATTGGTGTGTCTGTCTTGAAAATGGGTGGGAACAATGAACTAATTAGTTAATTAAATTGTTAGATAAAAGTACATATAGAAAATTTTATTCAAGTAGTTGGCTATGCTCCACTTAGTGATATTTTTTTCTCTTCACCTATTTATTTTTTGACAGTCTCCCAATTCCTTCATTCTAAAACAGAAGGAAAATGAGATAATGTGATTTTCATGTTAAATTGTGTTGTCTTTCAGGAAACTTTTCATACATCTTAATTTATAATTAAATCTTAATATATTATTTACTTGTTGTAAGTAGTATTGTAGCTTGTCAAGAAAGCATTTATTGGGATAGGCAATTGTTTAAATGAGTAAGGGTCAGAAGAAAACATTTTAAGAAACTTTGGGAGATTGGGGCTGGGTGAAGTGTTCTGAGACATGACACTATTAAATGAAGATCAGCCTTAAAAGTTCTCTGAAGAGACAAAACGAATTGAGTCACACAAAGCTTAATTTAGCTTATTTTCAATACTAACTTGACTTGGGTCATTTTTGCTTATGTCTCTGAAAATCATAAGCGAAACTTAAACTGTTTCTCAAGTTGATAGGAGATGATACTAAAAATTCCAATATTATAACCAATCACAGTAAAGAATAAATTGTCACTGCTTTCTCACTATATAAACTGTTTTATAGGCATACCTAGTTTTATTGCATTTTGCTTTATTGTATTTCACAGATGTTGTGTTTTTTACAAATTGAAAGTAAGACCCTCCACCACCAAAAAGATTATGACTCATTTCATTGTGATATTTGCTTTAATGCAGTGGTCTGGCATCGAACCAGCGACGTGTCTGAGGTATTACCAGTATAAGAATATATGCCTGAGCCTTATTCTGTGTTTTGGTTTGAATGCTCCCAGTTTGCAAACTGTCCTTTCGGTGTATGTACAATAAATTTTTACTAATTATTACTTCAGTGATTCACTGGCTTTATTTTGGCTATTTGTGAACCTCTGACAACACCACAAATTTGTTCGTTTTTTAAAAAAGAATAAATTTAACTCATCAAAATACAATAATTTTGTGCTGTGAAAGACCCTATGAAAGGGATGAAAAGACAAGAAAGACAAAAATATCTATGTTAGGATAAAATACTTGCAAACCATATTCAACAAAGGTCTCACATATAGTTTACAAAAAGAACTCCCAAGACAATACTAAAAAAAGTAAATCTAATTATAAAATAGGCAAAAGACACGAATAGATATTTCACCATAGAAGGGATATTGATGACAAGTACATGAAGATGCTCCACATAATTAGCTATTAGGGCAACGACTGGTAACTACATTTATTTATCACTAGACATCTATTAGAATGGCAACAACAACAAAAAAAAGTATTAGTGAGAATAGGGAGAAACTGGATGTCACATACGTGGTTGGTAGGAATGTAAAATGGTACAGCCATTCTGGAAAACAGTTTGGCAGTTTCTTTTAAAATGAAATATATATTTTCCATACAAGTCAGCAATCATACTCTTTGACATTTATCCAGAGAAATAAAACCAGTGTTCACACAAAAACCTATACATAAATGTTTATGGCAGCTTTATTTATAATCTAAAACTGGAAACAACCCATACATCCTTCGCTAGGTGAATTCTTAAGCCAACTCTGGTCCAACAGACTACCATACAATGGAATATTACTCAATGATAAAAGTACTGAGCTATTTATTGATGTATGTAAAATCCTGGACAGATCTCAAGGGCACTATGCTTAATGACAAAAAATTCTCAAAGTTACATACTGTATGGTTCAATTTTGCAATGTTCTCAAAAATGACAAAACAATAAAAATGGAGAACAGCTTAGTGTTTGCCAAGAAACATGTTTGGGAGGATGGGTACAAATATAGAAATGTAGCTGATGGGGGTGTGAGATTATAACAGTTAATTTTTCGTGTCAACTTGACTGGGCCATGGGGTGCCCAGTCAAGCATTTGCTTTGGATGATTCTGTGAAGGTGTTTTGGAGGAGATTAACATTTGAATTGGCAGACTGAGTAAAGCAGAGTGCCCTACCTAATGTGGCTGTGTCTCATCCAGTCAGTTGAAGGCTTGGAGAGAAAAAAATCTTACCTCGATTAAGAGAAAATTCTTCCCTGCCTGACTGCCTTTGAAAGGGGACGTCGGCTTTTTTTCCTGCCTCCAGACTTGAAGTAAAGAATCAGTTGTTCCCTTCAGGGTATCTCAGACTCTTGCCTTAAGTTTGCTCCTATTTGTGTCTCAAGTCGTCTTTTCCTTGTCTCCCCTTTAAGATGGACAATAAGCCTGCTGGCCTTCTATGATGAAACCACTCCATTGGACCTCCTGGTTCTCAGGCCTTTAGACGTAGACTAAAAGTAAATCATCAACTCTCCTGGTCTCCAGCTTGCCGATTTATCCTGTGGATCCTGGGACTTGCCTTTGTTATCACGTAAGCCAGTTATTTTTTCGATAATAAATCTCCTTCTATATATACATACATGCTATTTGTTCGGTTTCTCTGGAGAACTAATATAGTTGCGATGGAACTTCTCTGCATCTTGATTGTGGTGTTTGTCATATGAAACTACATAATATAAAATCTATTAGAAATATACACATACAGATGAAAGATGTAAAAAATGGTGATGACTGATTAAGGTCTGTAATCTACTTAACAGTGTTATATCAACATCAATTTCCTGGTTTTGATGTTAGACTACAATTATATAGGATGTCACCATTGGAGGAACTGGATGAAAGATATATATACTTTATATACTATTTTTTTGTGACTTTATATTGCAAAATAAGAGGTTTTAAAATAAAACAAAACGAACATTTCAAAGAGATCTGCTGGTTTTCCTTAGTGCTTCAAGCTCCTGAAAATTCTTGTATTCAGATACTGTACTATTATATGGGCATGCTGGGTATAATTTTACTAGGCTGAAATAACATTATAGAGATTATCTATGAAGACATTTGATCCAGAATTACTTGTGATAACACTAAATATTTTTGGATATCTGTGCAATAAAACTAGCATTTATTATTTTTGTTTTCTTGCCAGAAAAGAGTTAGAAATTTGATCATGTTTTAATAATGATTTTATATATGCAATCCATTTTATTTTTTAAAACTTTCAGAAATACATATATGTAGCTACTTACATGCAGATAAATTTGTGTTCCTTATTTACAGATTTTGCGTAATGGCTGACATGATTACCTACCAAAAAAACAGACAACTTTCAAATATATAAATTCATAAGAAAAGTTTTACTACAAGGACGTATGGCCAATTGATACATCAATTAACTATGAACAATGAGTAGGACTAGGAGAAAAAAAAAATATCTGGGAGTACTAGTCACTGGCAAAAACCCTTTTAGTGATAGAGGTTGTTCAAGTATACTATGTCAAAAAAATAGAATCCAAGCAGAATATCCTATGGTAGCTTATTCTGACAAACTTTTACTTCTTTTGAAGGAAAATTTTCATATTCTGTAGTTACTGAAACTTAGGCTCAATGGAAGCTACATGTATATTTGAAACAAACAAATCTGTGTACTTTTAAAAACAGTAACTGCAATTTCTTTTATTTTTAATTTTTTTTGCAGCTTCTTTTAATTTGACTAAAATGATAAATTCTATGGTTTATTTCTCTTCATGTCACAATATGTTCAAAGTGATTCATGACCTGGTTCATTTAAACAATTTTGATAGATGCATTTAGACTGTTAGGCTGAGTGTTTAGCCTTCATATTGCCTGGTGAATAAACACTGCACAGGAGGATCCTTGAGTGAGGAGACAAGAAGACTATAACTCAGTGAACCCTTGACGGAAGGAGATCGCTATCTCTACTTCTTCCTCATGAACTCCCATTATCCTACCTTGCTGATTTGAAGGAGCTTCAGGATATCTCAGACTTTTGCCTTAAGTTTGCTCCTATTTGTGAAACTTCAAGGGTCATCATCAGTGCGTAGAACAACTTACAAACTGTTACGTAGCTCCCCGTGATGGAGAATCTTGTTCTAGGTCTGGGAGAAATTAAAATATGGACCCCATTATTTCACAAAATTGGGATCACATGTACATATTCGACATTAATGTAAATATACACTGAGAGTCTATTACAATTCAGATACTGTGTTAGAAATTACTGATGCCAACATCATTAGGACAGAAATCTTCCTACCAGAAATTTCAATGCTTACAGGTATACCCAGAGAAGTAAATGATTACTTATCATATTCTTTAATAAGTATAAGTATTATCACATTTAATGAGAGTACTGTTGGGATAATGGGTAGAGCAGGGAAGGAAGACAAGAAATAAAGACGAAACCAAGAGAAAACCTTTTCTTTTTCACATTTTTCACATGTGTCATCTCTGACATCTAGAAAAACAAAGTAGAGAGATATTTTTTTAATTTATTTATTTTAATTAGTTTCAAGTATTCAGTACATTGGTTAGATATCTATATAGTTCATAAAAAGATCCCCCCAATTGAGAGATATTTCTTAACTGCTTTTAAAGTATTAGCAAGTACACCTTGTATTTTCAGCAGCCTTATGTGACCTTAGTCATACTGAAGTACTATTACTAAAAATCATTTCCCCAATAGTGCATGTGGAAGAATACAAAATATCTGTCTCTCTGGTCAGAATTAAGGGTGTGTATATTTTTTATAAGCTTAGAGAAATGGCTAAGATAATTCTGTCTCCCTGTCTGTACTTGTCAGAATACTGTAAAGTCAGGACTCTGATTTATTATATTTCAAGCATAACAGTCAAAAGATAGAGATTTGTTTTTGTTCTTCTACCATCTCAGTAAGCCAAGGCTTCCTACTTTTTATGGGATTGAAATTTAAATGAGACAATCAAAGTGAAGAGCTGCATCATTAGCTCTCAGATTGCAGAAAATACTTGCTAAATATAATTTGTTTAAATAGCTTCGGAGCAAAAGAGTCTTGTGTAGAGAACTTAAAGTAAGGAACCAGAAAGTTGAAGTTTTAGGAACTGAACTAAAAAATAAGTTATCTGAAAATAATGGAATAGTAGTATGCCAACAATGTTTTAACCCCAGACTAGCATTTTTAAAGAAGAAGAAGAAATGAAGCTATTTTTGGCCTCTTTAAACTTAGAATCAAAAACTTAACTCTGCCTCCTGTCTAGGCATGAAATCTGGAACTTCTCAGTTTTAACACAATACCTTCAATTTGCTCTTGCTCCTCTCTCGTTTCCTTTTCTCCATCTTCCTCTTGGGACAAATGGTCCTTGGGGTTCTCAATATCTTCAACCTTCTATTCTTCCACTCATCTATTTTCTTCCTTTTTACCTCAGTCTACATTTCCTTGCTTCCCCTTTAAAGTCGGATTACATTTTTAACACTGTTCGTAGAATCTGTCACTTTCTTTTCATATCTTGTTGCCCATTTTGTTCAATCCCTGATACCAGTACCTCTACACTAGCACAATAGAAGCTGAACTTGTTGCCATGTCACACATTCTGTGATTGTCCTCAATCTGTTTGCTGTTTGCACATCGTCTCTGAACTACTAGCTCACACATCAGTACCAACCACTTGCTCACCCAATTCATCAGCTTCTAAGGAGACCATGTTCTCTTGAACTCTCTATGGCTCTCGACATGTTTTGTCTACATCTTGAAAAAGTCTTTCTACTTGTAACTTTAGTGATTCTTTACTGTTCTGTTTATTCTTTAAAAATATTCAGTGTGTCTTTTTTCTCTCTCTGACTCTTTGGTACCTTTAAGGTTAGAGTTTAAATTATTTTCTTACTCAAATATCTCTTCATTAGTTATCCCAGTTATCCTCACACTTTCAATTCCATCCTTCATCTAGATGACAACCTAGGTAAGTCTTGGTTGAGAAAACTCAGGTTATCATCTGAGAATAATTTATTCCATTGACTGTAATGATTAATCATTTGAACAAGTCATCCTAAAAGAGGCTAACCTTTCTCCCCTCTTGGATTATACAACTTTCAAATCTTTATATCTTTCCTTAATTATATTTTTTTCTGATATCTGATCCCATGTCTTCCGCTACCTCCAATATTTTTCCACCCAGTTGTATGGGGCAAACCTCAATTATGACCAGTATGTTCTCAACGTTCCCTTAAAATCAGCCTCTTTCCAATTTTTCTCTTTGTTGTTTGCTTTCTCTGCTAGTATTCCTAGGTGAAAATGTGGACTCATTTTTGATTCAGTTCTCTTCTTTGTCTTTTTACCTAGTTGTCATTTGTCAATGACTATGGATGTTTTTTTACTTCATAATATATATCATAAAATTTATGTTTTTATTCCCAACAATTAGGCTACTTATAAACTTTTCTATATAATTCTAGTGTCTTTCAATTGTTTTCCCTTCCCATACTCTTATCCTCTGGTTTATTGTAGATATTCCCACTAGATCTATTTTCCTTAATAAAATCTCCTATCACTTACTCCAACACTTAAAAACAGTGACTAACCAACAGGGGTGGCTCATGGGCATGTGACCTGTGCAGTCCCATGGGGGCCCATGCTTAGAAGGCCCCACACTTGGTTAAACGCTCTGCTATAGCTGTCTTGAAATTCTTAATATTTTAACAGGGGGCTGTGCATTTTTTTTTGCACCAGGCCCATCATGTAGCCCATCTGGCTTCTAATGACAACGACTAAGTTCTGTACCAGCCTCCTGCCTACACTCCTGGCCTTTCACACCTAGTGTTTTCTCAACCCTAATGACCACGCCCATCACACTCAGTGAAGCTGGGTTGTTAGTTGCATTCTAGATATATTTATTTACTTCCCACTTTTGGGATTTATTACCACTTGATATACTCTCAATTTAGCTCCTCAAAATTTTATTCGTATTCTTTTTTCCATGTCTTCTTCCCCCTATTTTTATTCTCTGGGTTCATAGTTGAGCTATATCTATAGTGCTGTGTTTATTTCTTCTTAGAGAATGCATGTATCATGTTTTCTTTAATTTTCCTTTGAGTAAATGTCTTGTTATAGCAGGCAACAAACACCATGGAGTTAAGGATAAATGCTCTTATTTATGTATCACTTACAGTGTTAAATACATACACCATATAAAATAATTATTGCATATATTTATTATAATGGAATTTACTAACATAGTCTAACTGTTTTACTGCAAAAAGTAAAAATATTTTGCAGTGTGGTACACATGATTAATCCTTTTCCTATTATAAATTAAAAAATATATATGGATGTGTTTTGCTTTCCTGATTCGCTAAACACATAATTTTTGCTTCTGAGTGGAATGGAGAAGGGCAGAAATCCAGGCTCTTCAGTGATGGGCAAAATAATTCACTGATGGGCAAACCTGAAATATAAAGGACAAAGGGAGAAAAAAAGAGAGAGAGAAAACGGGAATATAGACACAAACATATCAATTCTGCAGATTAACATGTTTCGTGGTTGTAATCACTGCCCTCTTTGCCATTCCAGAAAGGTGATATATCATTGGTGTGCTTGGTCTAGAAGAATAAAAGGAGACTTTAGGAAATAAAGCTGAAGACGGTGTAGCTAGCCTCCAGCATTTCGTTTATGAGGGCATCCATTCATGTCTGCTCAGGCTTGTCAAATAATATCCATCCGTCCTAGAGGAATAGATCAAACAATGAAATTTTGTTATATTAATCCTTTCAGGTTTTCTACAAATTCCAGAATATCTGGAAACTTCTTAGTGTAGGGTGGCTACGTTAATTAGAATTTTGTCAGGGATATCAGTGGTTCTATTATTCTGACTTAAATTTTTCTTTCACAATGTTAGATAAAGACTAGATAATGGAGAAAAAAAGAGTGAAGAATTAGGACAATAATAAGAACAAAAAAGTGAGAACATAAATTTTGCAGCTGGAGTGAAACTCAAATATCATCTAAACCAGTTCAATCACTTAATTTCCCAATTATCCTCATTCCTCATCCACCACTCTTTCACATCATGAAAGCTTTTACTATAATTGGTTTAAACTATTCCTAGCAAGCGAGGGTGCTCATCCTACCATTTAGAAGACAATATTGGTGTATGCAGGGAATATAGTATCAAATGTAAAAAAGCAAAACAAATTATTTGTGAGGAAGGTTAATGCAGGTGTATATGATCATCAGTGTTTCTATTTGATTCTTCCAGTCAGTGAGTATTACATTGGTGATGCAAAGAGTGGGAAGCAAAAAACATCCAGTTTTTCAGGGACACTTAAACTGTCCCTATTGGAGATTCTTTTCTTAGAAAGGAAATATTGAGGCATTGGAGAATGTTAATCCTAGAAGAAACCATGGAAATCACCTAAGTTTTCCTTCAAGTTTTACTAATAAATGATAAAATATGAATGCATACAGTTTGTTTTCTACTTTTCGATATTTATACCTCATTTCTATTTCTTTTTTTAAATTGCTTCAGTTAGTATATTCAAGACAACATAATAATAGTGACAGTATATATGAAGACTATATGTACATGTATAATATGTTTATCTATGTATTGGTAGTTGTATCAAATGCCATTCCAATATCTGTTGATATTTTTCTCCTTTGGTCTATCAGCATTACACTAACTGTATAACACTGATTCTGTAGAGTTTCAATTTGTTCTAAATTTATTGTGTCCTTATCCCTCTTTTTCTTATGTAACTTACTAGAAGCCAACAGTTCAAATCATCTATCAGCCTGTATATTCATTCCTGTACTGTTGAGAATACAGCCTAAGGTCAAAACTCATGAGGATGAGCCAACCAACTACTGAGGCTCTTGGACCTTTGAACTCCTTGGTTTCAATAACATTTTCATCCCTCATTCTTCAGCCATAACTCCTGATTTTGTTATCCCCAACAACAGCACCTCATTCAAAATCTTTGATTATTTTACCACCTTCTATTATCCTCTCAGCTCAATATTCCATTCCAGCATTATTTCGACCTTGCTGAGAATCTCTGTTCTCTAACCTCTAACCTTTACTTATTCAGGCTTTCCCAAGTCCCTAACAACCTAGGTTGTTTTTTCCTTACTCAGCTTAGATTCCATGATCCATAATTATAACAAGTATCTTATAAATACCATTAAATCTTATATCCCTCCATAATATTTGCCTAGGAAAATGACAACTTTAACAAATCCCGAGTATTCACTTATTGCATGTCTTTTTAAGAGCAGTTGAATGTGTTGGGTAGACAACATGTTGGCTGATCACACTTTATATTTAGGACCACACATTTCAAATAGAAACCCATACTTTCCAACAATTCTACTATATATCTCCAAAATATCTACCATCCTAAATAGTAATTCAATATCTTTTTTTATATACAATTTTACAATTCACCTTCTCCTCACTCTCAGCTGATGATCTTGCTTCTGCATTTTAAAAAATAGAGTAAAAAGAATGTGTCTCCTCTTCTTAGAAGCCTGCCTGCATATGAACATTCACCTCCTTCCTTCAATGAATGTTTCTGATATTTCTGTTCCTATCTTAGATGACTCGCTCTCTCCAATATGCACTTGATCTCATAAACTCTTGTCACTAGAGGAATTTGTCCTGAAATGTTCCCTTTCTTTGCATCAATAATATTCCTTCTGTACTGTATTATTCTTGTCAAAATACATAGATGATGCAATAGTTCCGTTTTAAAACAAACAACTATTCAGAACTCAAAATAACAAACATATATTACTCTCATTTCCTTTTCAGTTTTCCCTTCCATATTCCTATTTTGATTCATTTATTACAAATGTTTTTGAAAGATTTCGCTGGGCTCATTGAGTCTGTTTCCTCATATCTCATTTTCACTTTAACTCACTTTTTATCCCAACAATTTATTGAATCATCTCAGGTTAAAGTCATCAACATCTTCCATTTTCTCAAATCCAGTTACGTGATCTTCCTATAACAATCTCTCTATGAAGCATTTGACACTTGGATCAGCCTCTGCTTCTTGATACACTCCCTCCATTTGTATTCTGTGATGACACTGTCTCCTAATTATCTTCTTTTCCTTCTCAGTTCTTTGTTGTTATTGTCATCCATATATCCTTTTCCTAATCTCTAAAAGTAGCAGCCCTCGATGCTTTTTTCAGTCCTGTTTTTCTTCTCTATTGAACTTTCTTCGTAGGGAATCTACTTTAGTCCTATGGACATAAATTCCAATTATTTGTTGATGTGATCAAAATATAAATACTTAAGATTTCCTCTTCATTGAACTCCAGCTTCATACATTCAGTTGCCAATTCGATAGCTCAAGATTAACAAACTGAACACAGAATATTTACTTACCAATCCCAAAGATCTCTTCCTCCTATAGTTTTCCCAAACTCAATAAATTTGTATCTCCATCAGAGTTCACTTAAAATGACTCCTTTGTAATCAGTAATTGGAAAAAATATCAGAAATTTATATTTCGTGAACCCTGAATAGTTCTGCCTTTAGACTGCTTTGTCATTTACCTTAAATATAATCAGAATGGATCACTGAAGAGTGGGTAATGTTTCCAACAGGGACATAACTAACAAGTTTGCCTTAACATAATTTTTATTGAGTAATTTTTTTTATTCTTAATCTATGAAATCTCTGATAACATATTTTATACATTAACGAATATAAAATTTGGACAGAGAAAGATAAATACCATATGATTTCACTTATATGCAGAATCTAAGGAACAAAAAGAACAAACTAATCAAAAACAGACTCACAAATATAGAGGACAATCTGGTGACTGCCAGAGGGGAGGGGGTTGGGGGGCTGGGAGAAAGGAGTGAAGGGTTAAAAAAGTACAAATTAGTAGTTGAAGATGGTCACAGGGATGGGGAGCACGGCATAGGGAATGTATTGGCCAGGTGGAGAACCAGAGGAGAGAAAGAGCAATTAAGGAGATCTTTTTATAAACTATATAAACATCTGACCAATGTACTGTATACTTGAAACTAATAATAAAATTTAAAAAAAATGAACATTAATATGTATTTTTTTGTTGTTCCACAGTCTCTAAGGTTTGTAAACACAATTGTGTCACAGGAAATGTCCCAATTAGGAAAGAATAACCTGAAAATAGTGTGCTTAATGAGTTCTGGTAGGAGATACTGGACAGAGAGACAAATGGTTATAAAGCTATTGGATCTAGCAGTAAAATCACAAGGACCTTTTCAAGGTTGTGGTGATTACTTATCTATTCACTTGGTCAATAGCCTTTCATTGAAGTGTGCTATGAAGGAGTAGGTTTGAGGTTTGGCAAAAATGACATATACATTTCAAAGAAACTCATTTACTAAAATCGTTATGCATCTTTTAAAATAATTACTAGAGTAAATGAAACTGGGGATGGAGGGTGTTCAGTGTTTAGGAAGCCTTCTGTCTCCCCAGTTTCCTAAACAGAGATGAGTTAGTTGGTGATGATGAAATTTTGTTGCCCAGGGTAAGATCTCACCAGGCCGTGGGAAGCAGAGACTGGGGGCTTAGCAAACACCCTCTTATACCCCATATGTCATCTTGAAAAACTTTAGTGAAAGTATATTATTTGTTTGCAAAACTTGTCTTTTTCAAGCCAAAATACTGGATTTAATGTCAGATTCCTAAATACAATTTATTATGCCATCAGCATTACCTAGCCACATTGCTCAGTGGTTACATAACAATGACTAAACATCCCATACACACTGTTGCATCAGAACTATGTAAAAGATGGTCTGTCTCTAGGCTTACATAAGCAGTTATTTACAAGGGCTTTGAAGCAACTGCTCATGGCATTCCTTGGCAGGGTTTCCCTTAGCTAAGCATTTTAGAAACATACAACTAAACAATTAGGAAACAGGTATTAAATTAATGCCTGGTAAAGCAAAGAGTGACAAATACATATAGGATAGAAAAAAAATTTTTTTTTTTTTGGAGTTAATCAGGTATAGTCAAAGTATGTTTATTGTCCTAATGTGGTATTATGGGGTTCAGATACATTTTGTATAATAAAAGGAAAAAATTTATCTTTTGAAAGAAGTAGCAGTGGAAGTTTTGGGACTAGTGCTGCTTATTTAGATGTAAACATATTTCATGTCTAATGTATCTGCAAGTCTGAATTAGAAACTCTCACTGAACCTTGATTGCATGACTATAAAACTGATTAATAGACATACAAATCAATAACTCCTTTTCACATAAGAACAAATAATGTGTGTGAATAGTTGAGCGCTATGCTTCATGTTTGGAGGATCTCACTGCAAACAGTCATACATCTAGACAGTATTTCTAAGTGCTGGAATTTGCCATTCGATTACAAAATTAGTTGATACTGTGAAAGATCAAAAAAGGGAGAGAACTCTCGATTGAGAATAATCTAGTTTCTTTCATATTTTTTTATTTAACAAAATCTCTGAAGTACCTAAAACTTTGCAAAATATTTAGCTTTTCTTATATTTATTTTTGAACAGTAATAGATGTCATTGGTATCATCAATATCAAAGATACTTAGTAGCTTTGTAAAGATAATTTCCATTTTTCTCATTAATAAAATTTCAGAAAAAGTTTCCATATATACACAGAAAATTCTCCTCTGTATCCTCTCTCTTCGTCTATCTGTCCATCTCTCTGTCCAACACACACTCACACACATGATATAAGAGGAGGCCAGAGACTCTAGCATTGGCATTCACGTCCTGGAGGACTGAATCAAGAACTGTGAGCCCATGGCCATCTCATGCATTGTGTTGCATTAGAATTCTATGGGTTTTCCTGAATTAGAGAAAAACTTACAGCCTATCACCAGATCTAATTAAAGACTAAAAAGTTTTGAGATATGGTATTTTTTAATGATAAGTCTATCTATTTCTAGAACTACGTTATTAAATAAAAAATGTATGTTGAATTCATTCAAATGCCTTATTTATCAACTAAAATAGCAATAGTTCTTCTACTTTGACATATCAATAAAATAATTAGATAACTGAGTCCTTCCATAAAATATCTTTAAGTTTATAAAATGAACTGTACTTGAACATGGTGTGTTACAGCTGAATCTTTCAAAATTCAGTTTGGTAGTATTTTAGATAAAAATATTTTCATCAGCTAATTTTGTTCACTGTAGTTCACTGTGAGTGTATTATCTTGTTTTGATGTCAGCATTATGTTAGTTTCAAAAAAAAAATTAAAATTCTAATATATAGGTAAATATATTGGAATTCTAATATATAGGTAAATAACCATTGGATCATCTGTTCAACCTCTAACTTCTTGTACTGAACCACTCTCTGACTTAGATATGGATATGAAAAACCATTTTTTTGTTTATATCACTTATCTCTGTTCAAACTTTTTGAATCAAGAGTGGTTCATTTAGGTCTCTCTCATGAAAATTTAGAAATCATATCCAATTGGTAAGTTTCCCTGGTGCCTTGAAATTAGGACAAATAAATTTAAGAGCTAAGACTGACTCATAATAAGGTAGAAAATACTAGTCTTTACATGGCTGCCCAACCAAAGACAATATTTTCCAACCTCTTTGTACCAGATGTGGCTATAGACTAAATTCAGATGTGGCTATAGACTAAATTCTCACCATTGAAATGTCTGGCCTTGGTCTTAAGACATTATGTGACCCTATGCTTCTATGCATCCCAAAGTGTTGAAACATAAAAATATCTATAGTCCAGCCTAACTACAGAAGACAAAATCAGAGGGTATATAGATATCAGAATTTAGAAAGAATCTGGGTCTTTGAATGATTGCCAACTTGGTCTGCTCACTTTGGGATTTTTATATCTGAGGAAAAAAATTCTCTTTTTCCTAAGCTCCTTTTCCTTGGGCTTTTTTTTTTTTTTTAAATAGCAATTTATCCTAAGTAGGCCAAGAATATGAAATAGTAAATATTATTAGATGGAAGAAGGAGAAAATCAAATGAACTGATAGAGACACAGAATTCAAAATCATATGATTCCAAAGGCATAGATAGTCTAAGAGATATAAGTACTAACTTTCATTTTCCCTGTTTCTTATTTAATTTTTGAATCTTGAACCAAGTGTATTCTAACAGAACTGCTTCCCATGGTTAGGTTCTGTAGGTTATAATAAGTTCCTCTTTTTCATTTAAGCTAGATTAAGTTTTCCTTCCAAAAAAGTCATTACTAACTGAATATTTGATCCAAAACCTAAGATTGCAAGTAACTCCTCAGCACCAGGCCTAGATGGGGAGTAAAAAGAATGAAGATGACTCTATCCTGGTGTGTGAAACTGACTCCACATACGCATTAACCAAATGATTTTCTACTGCCTTTGGCACCTAGATGATACATCCTCATAAAAAAAAAAAAAAAAAAAAACATTTTAGGAGATTCAGAGGCCAAATATAATCAAAATTGTTTTGATTAGATTTCTACATAGTAGGGAAGAGTACAATTGAAATCCAAAGCTCCTTTGGCTGTACTAGAGAGAGACAAAAGCAGATCAATGCTCTGTAATTACTGAGATCAAATAAAATAGATTGATAATAATTATAATAATAATAATGGTAGTTTACATGCATGACTCCTGGGAGCCAAGTAATTTATATGCATTCTTATTTAATTTTTACAAAAATTCAAAAGGTAGATTCTTTTATCATTCCACTTATACATCTCAGTAAACTGAGATCTAGAGTGTTAAGAAATTTGCCCAGTGTCAGAGATGGACTTGATTTCTGTCTGTATTATGCAGCGACTGCTACACTTTTAACCTCTTTACTGGACCTTAACAAGAAATTAGCCATGTGCATTATTAGCCTATTCTACCACTCTGCCTTATACAGGCTACTTTAGAATGTCAACTCTGGTCTAGATAATTGTTTTCCATATAGATCTTTCCAACTAAAGTTATTAAGAATAACTAAAAGAAGTTTCCAGATACTATGTGGTTTTTATCACATTAAAACAAAAATCAACGTAAGTATTGAAAGTTGTGAAGAGACTTGATCTTAAAAGTTCTTATCATGTACAAAAAAATTGTAATGTGAGGTCACTGATGTTAGCTAAACTTATTGTGGTCATCATTTTGCATTATATAAATATATGAAATCATTATGCTATATATCTTGGATTAATACAATATGCTCATTATATCTTAGTAAAACTGGAAAAAGTCAAAATATTATTGAACTTGTACTTTGCTTAATTCAAACCAAGAGAGCAAAGAATCTTGGCTATTCAAACCATTACTAAGCTGTTTTATTAGTACAAAGGATATCAATACTAGCCGGAAGCTACCTGCTAAAGACACTTTGGTGTTTTTGCCCCTCTTCATTGACATTAGACAAACTAGTCAAGGTACATTTGTATCAGTTGTCAGAACCCAGAGCAACCAGGTTTGCTGACCAACAAAATCATCCCCCCAAATTAGTAGTGTGTCAACACAATGAGGCCCATGAGAGTCACTGGCACCATCACTTATGTCATTATATCTCCCTGTAGAATATAAATATCTCAACCAATAGTCAATATCTGTTGCCGTTCTATCCATTTTCTCCTACCAGCTTTTGAAATGGAAATTGTTACTGCAGTTTGGTTGTTTTCCCTTCTATATTTTGAATACAAGGCACAACAAATGTTTGGATAGTGGGGAAGAGTTTATAAAACTAAAACTTTACTATGCAGAGGAAAAATAATCTGGAAAGATTGTTTTAAAACAGATACCCATCATAACCTATATCCTATCTTAATAGGTTTATGGTATTGTGCGTGTGTGTATAATGCATGCCAATGTTTAAACACTCATTTAGATTTTAGTAGATGGACGGTAAGTAGTTCAAAGCAGGAATGGTTTTAATTTACATTAGGGAAAAACAAGTAAAGTTTTAAGAATAGAAAGAATGTGTGAGTGCAGAAAGTTGTATACATTTACAGGCAGTCAAGGGTTCCTCTGTGTAACAGAAATAATGATTCTGTCACTATTATATTTACTATTAATATCACTATATTTCTAGCTCTAATTGTAAAACCTAAGAGAAATTTTACTCGACTGATTATGCCCTTTCCTTGAAAAAAATATTTATTAAAATATTTATTAAAAATATTTATTAAAAATATCAGCACAGTTCCTTCATTTCCTTTTTTCTCACTAGTCACTCTTTCTCAATCACCCTATTATCTGATTACTGTGTATCCCCTCTGTTTTGAGCACTCTCAGAACCAGATTTATAGAATATTACTCAATCCCACAAGCCATAGATGATTAGGCAAAGCCTTCGTCAGACCCCACCTCAATCATTCAGTCTTACTTCCAGGAATTCAGAATTAATTTTGAAATGGTCACTCACTGCTAGCTGTTTAATCGGAACTAGAGCTTGACATTTGGGGCCCCTTTTGGTAATATGTCTAGTGACAGGCAGAATGTTGAGATGGCCCTCAAACTTCTTTTTCTCCTCCTTCTTGTGTGTGGAGTGTGCATAGGATCGAGAACATGATGGATCTCTCCAATGATCAGACTGTTACATGACAAAGGAGAGGGGACTTTGCAGATATGATCAGTTGCCTCCGAGGTAGTGAAAGGGAGATAATCCCATGTAGGCCTGGCTTAAGCAGGTGAGCACTGCCAGGGACCTGGCCCTTCCTGAAAGATGAGATTAGAAGGATGAGAGAGATTCTCCTGCCAGCATTGAAAAGCCCAGCAGCCTTTATTTCTACAGCTACAAGAACTGAATTCTGCCAGCAAGCAACGAGCAATGATGAGTGCCCTGAGCCCTGGCTGGCACTGTGGTTCCAGCTTGGCAAGTCCCTGGTAGAGACCCAGCTAACCCATGTCCAGGCTCCTGACCTCTGGTGCAGTGAAATAGTGAATTCATGTTGTTTCAAGCCACTGTTTCTGTTACATAGTTTCCACTGTCACATGGCAATAGAAAACTAACATATTATTTTTGGGGAAGCACAGACAACCATACAGGAGAGGTAGAAAGAAGGAAGAGAGGGAGGGGGGAAAAGAGAGGGAAGGGGGAAAACAGAGGGAGGAAAGGTGGGAGAATGTGACCCAGAAGCTAAAAAAAAGAGATCAGCGAAACTCAGAGACTCATATAAAAAGAGAAGAAATATATGCTTCCATTTCTGATGGCTTTTCAGTTTCTGATTCTAGTTTCTCCTAAGATCTGACTGCATTTTTTGTATCATGTAATAATTCTGACTAGTTCAAGCACAACCTCATAAATTAAGCTAGTTTGTATGGGTTATTGTTACTTGGAATTGAAAGGCCTCTACTAAGACTCCATAATACTTTTGCTAAAACAAAACAAAACAAAACAAAACAAAACAAAACAGGATAGAAAAAGTCTTCTGCTCTAAATGCTGAATCGATAAAACAGTGCTTCACAAACTCTAAGTGGAGAATGAGTATATGTAAATATTAATTCCTTGAGTGACTCCATTTACTACATAAGTTCTCTCCCATGAAGACGCTGATTTGATGCTGTGTCACATGGTTTTTGGGTGCCTAGTAGCTCCCATCCCATCCCACTCCATACTACTATTCTGGCAAATGAAAAAGCTAAGGAAAACTTTCTCCGTTTCCCATTTGTCTGATTAAAGCATTCAAACACTGAGTTTGATAGACTCATGTTTTGTCCCAAAGGGACATTAATGGTAGTAGATGATACATATCCCTTGAGCCCTCATCTTTGTAACTGCAGAAGTGCTCTGCTGGAGAGATTTATCCTCCCCTCCACTCCACTCCGTGGCCATGGCTGAGCGCTCAGCTCATACACACAGGTCAGATCGGAAGGACATGAGGTTGATATCTCAATGACAGATGGAGAATGGTAAATACATATCTGAGATTTCTTCTTGGGATAATGCTAAAACATGTTTTACAACATCTCTTGAATTTTCCAGGGGAACTGAGCTCTTATTGCCCTCCGTGGTAATTAGCTTGTATCTTTTTCCTTTCTTCTCTCCACTATCCTCTTCTCCTGTTCTCCAAAAACCTACTCACAATATAGGCATTTGTCCTCAGCATTCCACCAAAATTATTCTGATATTCAACAATGATCTCTATATTGCTAGATCTAACGGTGAATTTTTCTAATCATTAGAGAAATAACAATGTTTATAATGCGATACCATTTTGACTAGTCAAAAAACAGTAACATTGATAATAATCAATAATGAAAACAGTTTAGTTACTTTAACGCGGTTGGTGGGAGTGTAAATGCTATATAACCTTTCTTTTTGTAAATTTGTCAGTAACTAAAATTATAATTCTGCTAGAGTTCCCATAACGAAGTTCCAGAGACAGAATAGGTAAACAATGGAAATTTATATTCTCATGGTGCTGGAGGCTAGAATTCTATGATCAAGATGCAGACAGGCTGGATTTCTTCTGAGGCCTCTCTCCTTGGTTTGCAGATGACTATGTTCTCGCTGTGTGCTCACGTGGCTGAACCTCATTCTGTGTGTTGCTTGTGTCCTAATCTCCTCTTTTTATAAGGATACCAGTCATATTGGATTAGACCATCTCATCATATGATGTCATTTTACCTTAATTACCTGCTTAAAGGCCCTGTCTCCAAATACAGTACATTCTGAGATATTGGGGATTAGGAATTCAATGTACAAATTTGGGAGGCAGAATTCAGCCCATAACAGATATCAACTTTAGAAATGGACATACCCTTGAATTTAGGAACTCCACAGGAATACATATAGTTTGTGATTCCCTTGCTGTGGGAGCTTGCCCATCTTTTAAACCACAGCAATCTTTTCTAACTGCGGTTGCATTGGGGCTAGATCCAGAGACTTGAGCCTTGGTGACTCAAGTCTGAAGACCAGAGTATTTCATCTTACACACAGTTGACTGTTTCCCACCACCTGGACATACATGACCTAGACTAGACCAGTCAGTGTTGTTAACTGGACATTTCTAAAGTATTTAGGAAAATTATTCTTTCTTTGGATGTTGGCTTGGATAGGTGGATACGGTCTTCCTGCATATTAAAGGAATCTCTCAGAATGACAGACACCAAGTGAAGAAAAGTGGTGAGATAAATAGATAGATGCCTGATGACATTGTTTAATCCATAAATCTAACAGTTCTTGAATAACACACACTTTTTGGTTTCTCGATTTAACTTTAGGCAATAAATAGATTTTGTTGCTGAGCTATTTGAATTGCATTTTTGACATGTGCAACCTGAGTTCCAACTAATACACATGTGTACTCAGAGTCTTAATTTCAAATGTTCATTGAAATATTGTTTTGAAGTTAAAATGGAAATAATTTGAATTCTTTTAATATGGCAATCATTTAATAAATTGTGTTATAGCTAAACTGTGGAATGAGGTGAATCTATATGCGATGACATACAAAAACTATAATACATTTATTGAATAAAGAAAGTAATCATCAAATAAAAGTATGAACCTACTTATATGTGTATGAATTTATATGTAAATGTATAAAGTATGGATATAGTGGTTATCACGGCAGAAGTGGGACTGGGGTCAGTATCGAGATGAAGTCAGATTTTCATCATTTGTTATCTATGTTTGCATGTTTTCTTTCCCTTTCTAACATTTAACATATACACTCATCCTTTTAAAGTGATGCTTTTTGAGCTTTTGAATTATTCTAGCTCACATGGCTAGTGCATAAAGTAAGTACATGAGAGATGTTTATAGATCAACGTGTTTAAGGGTGCAGAAGAAAGAATAACGGACCCCAAGTGGAACCTGGGAATATGTTACCCTACACGGTAAATGGGACTTTAATCTAAGGTTAAAGACAATGAGATGGCAAGATTAGTGTGGATGATCCAGGTAAGCCAACCTAATCACATGGTTTCCTAAAAGCAGAAGACTTTTCCCGATTACAAAGAACCAAGGGGAACGTAGCCACAGTTGGAACTCCATCCACTAGTGCTAGGTTTGAAGGAAAAGGAAGGGGCATGAGCTAAAGAATGTGCATGGTTTCCAGAAACTAGAAAAACAAGAGAAAACAGATTATTCCCTGAAGTCTTCAGCCCTGCAGCCCGCAGACACTTTGATTTTGGCTACCGTAGAGCAGAGTTAGAATTCTCACCTATAGAGCTATATGATAATAAAGTTGTATTTACTAAGCCGCAAGCTTGTGGTTATTTGTTACTTCAGCAACAACAAAACAACAACAACAACAGTAAAATCATTCCAGAATTTACTATAATTTTATTAAAACCTCAGAAGTCATCTTGATACCAGCATCATTTCATTCATTCTATATTTTGTGTACTTTTTGTATGCCCAGACCCTCCCTATACCTCATTATGATAGAAAATCAATGCCTACAGAAAAAGCAAGATGAGCTCTTCTCAGTGTGCAGATGAACATAAACATACAATATATGGTGGAAAATATATACTTTAACTTGGATCTTAAAGTACTTAAATAACTTACATGCTTGAACTTCAAACTGCAGAACACTACACATCAAGAGGGAGTCAAAGAGAAAAATGCCCTAGATTTAAAAATGGAACAAGGCCCAGATGGATTCACTGAAAGGTTGCAATTCTCTTCTAAAAGTGCAGACACAGATCGTTAACTATATATAAGGGAGCCATTCAATAGAAACTCAAAAATGCAAAAAATAACAGTTTCGGCCCAATTATCTAATGAGCAGGAAATTGTTCTTTAAGTAACTAAAGTAACATGAGCTTAGGGAGGGCAAAGTTAATTTTGCAGTTGCATTTATAATGACTATAACATTGAAAAGAACAAAAACAAACGAAAGGCAGATGACTTGACAGCAGTCTGAGATCATAAGACTGAATAATATCTACAGTGACATATTTGTTAAAGTTTCATGTACAGATATATTAATTAGATGAAGCAGGTGAGAAAGATTAGCAAAAGATGAAAGGCAAAGCTTCACTTTTATAGCGAGAGTGTTCAAGTAAAGCAGTATTAGATGTGATTGTAATAATGATAATAATGAAAATTACTGTCTACATCCTCAGATACAGCATAATCAGTGTACACAGAAATTAAGAAATCACACATCTTAATTATTGCTGAGAAAGGAAGCATAATTAATTAGTAAATTAAATAAAATATATTCATGATACAAGCAGTTGATTTCCTGCTTTTTGCTTTAAACTTTAATATATAATTTGAATGTATAAAAGAGCCTGCCTCTGTCATTATAGCTATCTCTATAAGATTATAAGATATACCACTGCGCACAATAATAGTTTCTTTTTTTTTTTAGGCGAGGCAAACCTTGGTTGAACCCAAAGATTGCAAGGACCTTGTCAGCTTACAATTCTTTATTTTTTCATTCTTATTTTTTATGCCTACAGCACCTGGTCTTCCTAGGTGGTCTCCCATCCAAGTACTAACCAGGCCCGACTCTGCTTAGCTTCCGAGATCAGATGGGATCGGGCTTGTTCAGGGTAGGATGCCCGTAGACTTAATAGTTCTTAATTATTATTTACTAGTTCATTCCATATCATAGAGCTTCAGAAATATGTACCTTATAACTTATTAGCCTTTTGAAATTCCAAGAAATTAAACTGCTTGTCTTCTCTGAACTCGAAGGTAACTTAGCTTTTCTTTTTGTTCCACATCTTTTCTCATTTTTCTTACTTGCTTTCTGCACACAGTCTCAACCACTTCCTGCGTAACTGTGCTCTTTTCCGAACTTGGTCGCCTGCTCTCTTCTCATTCTCTTCCTCCTCCCTTCCTCCTCCTCTTCTGCATTTGAGCAGCAACTATGTGTCAGGCACCATACCGAAACTCAAGGGTATGCAGGTGGATAATAACCTCAGCAAACTAGCATTCTTTGCCAAGACAGGTTGATAAAACCAAAAATTACAATGGAAAGTTGAAAATATTGTAGGAAAGAATGCTGTGAGAGACAGAATAGCTGTGGGCATCAGGTAAAGCTTGCCAGAGGAGGTGATGCTAGATTTGGGTTTTATTCAACAATAGTTATTGGGTGAAAAAAGGCAAAAATGGCTCTGCCTCCTCCCATACTTCTGTCATCTGTGTGTGTGTGTGCGTGTGTGCGCGCGTGTGTGGGGGAGGTTATCTCAGAACCCCGCAAGAACTAAATATCACTCACAAACAAAATTGGCTTTTGATAGCTATAGCACTCAAATATTTGGTCTCTATTCTAAATGTAGTGGGAGAGATAAAGGATTTTAAGAAGTATTCTGACACTTCTTTCCTTTAATTGCCATTTTCCTGATCTGTTTGTTTCAGTAGAAGAGGAACTTTGGATGCTGTATTCATAGCTGGCAACTTGCACTGCCTCTAGTTTTGTCTGAAAGTTTTAATTCTGACCTAATACCATTTAATATTTCCAAATAATTGCAACGGCACAAAATTAGATAATACATATAAAATAACTCAGCATAGCACTTCACATATGTTGTAACAAAGAATCTGTCTTAAATAAAGAAAGTTTAAAACGGGAAGTAGGGAAGAGATAATGGTTTGAATGTTTAGTTTTGAATATAAAACTTCATCACTTAATTTGTTCTTATATCGACAAAAACTTCTAAATTGTTACAAAATATACAATTATCTTTCTCCACTATAGTATAAAAGCAATTTTTTTTTTTTTCTAGGAGTTTGGTTCTAATGGGAAAATGGAAGATAAGGGTGAAAAGTTGAGTGAGATCATATATTGATTAAGATTTTAAAAAATGATAAACATGGATCGAAGGGAGAAAAAGTCAAATTTACGAGAGACGCAATAATTAGAATCTAAACAAGTAATTGTTCCGGGAAGATTCAAAAGGAGACATTAGGTGATGTGATCCAGGAAAACCCTCTTAATAGGAAAGGGTTAAACTTAATCCAAGATGGAGAGGAATTAATTTATCTCCTGCGAAATTTACCCTGAAAGATTTATTGAGCTCCTACTATAAGCAACATACCTAATTTATCTGGGACTAGATTCTATATTTAAAAGTTCACTTATTAATGCAGTATAATTCTGAAGAGGCGCAAGGGTCCGAGTGAAACTTAGCTGCTTGCACTCTCAGTTGTGAGTGATTATGTACCTATGCCACATTTCTAGTTGGGGATATTTCTATTTTACATGAAGCTGTGACTGTTTTATCACATTTCCTTTGAGATTAAGAATAGGAAAAAAAAGAATAGAGATATCATTCACTTATTTTTGACAATTACTGATCTCTTTAGTTTTGCACATTTTAGTGTTGCTTTTTAAATTCTTTCTGAAATATTTTCAATTGCTACGAATAATTATACAGAACTTAAATAGGAATTTAATCAAATTTGTACAGGTTAAGAATACCTGCCTCAGTCTTATTCTACATTATTCCCTCTGAGTTATTTCTCTCGTGCTAATAACTTACATCTAATTTGGGGAAGCTTTTAGGCAAAGTTAATTTTATTATTATTGCATTCCAGGTTTTCTGTCTCCCATCTATGGTCTATGTTGTGTTTTATTCTTCTCTGAAAGCACCTGTTTTTAAATTGTTAAAGTTGAAATCATACATAAATTATTTCATTTATTCACCATCTGTGTCTTCTTATCTGTGCATTAATTCTTAATTTTTGATTATCTTTTAACTTAATTATGATGGAAATTACTGAAAAATAACAGCAGAACGTCAAGTTCATAAATTCTTCCAGTGTGACATTAGTATTTATAATCATGCCTGTATAAATCTAAGGGATCTGGAGTCTGAAAAACCCTTGAGTAACATGTCACAATGAATATATTCTGATGGAACCAGCCTCTGTAAGACAGAGGTTGCCTCCTCATGGCCTGTGGCTATAATCCTGCCACAGATATTATCTATTCATTTTAGAGAGTGTTTTAAAAACATTTGAGTTATGTGCCAACATTTTGAAATTCAAAGTTAACATGTAATTCTAAAAAATCTAGCTTCTCTTATCAAGCTATGAACTCTAGGAGGAATGAAGCCATGTGCCTGCGTGGCTACAACTGGCTGGACCAAGGATAGAACATGAGCTCTACAGGTTGCCTTAGTCAGTCCCTAGGTAGCTTGTTTAGGACATCAGGAAGTAGAAGAGGAGAGCAAAAAACCAAACCAAAACAAAACAAAAAACACACAAAAAAACAGATGAGCTTGGAGGACCTACTGGAAACGTGTTCTTTGTGCTATGCTACAAGTAATAGGAAGCTACTAAAGGTTTTCAAGCAGGCGACTGGAATGAAAAGATTTGCTGTATGGGATGATCATTCTGGCTGCTGTATAGAGAACTGACTTGAGATTGATCAGAGTGGAAGCGGCAAAGCCAGTCAGAAAGCTACTGAACTGTTCCAGGCATGGTAATGATTGTGAGTGACAATAGAGTTGGTAAATGGACACGTTTGGAAAAACAAAAATCATGACATGGATTATCAGTGCCCAGTGGACTGGATATGTGAGATTCACGGGAGAGAGGTGACGAAGGAAACTTAGATGACAGGGCTGCTCGGTGGGGAAAGCTGGAGGAAGACCAGGTTTGTCAAAGTAAAGCTCCTCTGTGCAGAGGTGGAGATGGTGTGTTTGAGGGTTTCCTGAGATATCCTTGCAGAGGTCCCAAAGGTAAATGCTGTGGAGCGAAAGAAGAAGACGAGGCCTGGAAGAGAAGAGTAGTCTGGGAAAAAGGAATAGAGGCAACAGCCAGGGAAGAAGTAAGAAAATCAGGACAATGAGCACACTTGGAAAACTAAGATAAGAAAGCATGTCACTAAGGGGGTGTTTCAGAGCGGCAAATGTAGACTGAAGAATGAAAACGTTCATTGTATATAGGGACATGGAGGCTATTGCTCAAAGTGCCTTTTTGTGCATTTTGAAAAAAATGCACCAATATAGTGTGCATATATATATGCGTGTATATGTGTGTGTGTATCCATAAAAATTTTACTTTGTCATTAATTTAACTGTAACGTAAAACAAACTCCATAATTTATACTATAAGGTTCTAATATTAGTTTTGAGTTTATTCCTCAATAAAAAATGATAAAAAATAACCTACTTTATTATTTTCAATTTTAGTCTGACTATATTCATCTTTTATTTTTACATTTGATCTCAGTTGATAAAATTAAATGGATTGTAACACTCAGTATTAGAATATTGTTTTTCCCCAAGTAGAATCCTTATATATTTATTTTCTTGTTCATCTATCTTTCTTTATTTCATTTTCCCTACCCTCATTGTTACCTATAACGTACAGATATCTAATGCATGTTTTAAAACCATTTATACATCTCTTTATTAAAAAATAATGTTCATCATGATGTCATATCTATAAAATTACATTAATGTCACTGTAATTGTGTTTCATTTTTTTCTCTTCATGTTGGCCTTGGTCGATCTCGAAATTTATGTTAATATATGTAGATGTAGTTTACTTTAACAGCTGTAGGATATCCCAGTGTTTCTATATACCACAGTTTGTTTATTCATTTATTTATTGCTGAACACTTATTTTCCTTTCTTTACTATTACAAAATACATAATGCACAAACACACACAGTCATGAACATCATACATGTCTATTTACTTGGTTTAAATTTTGCTAGGGCATAGAGGTCCTGGCTTGCAGAATATGCATAATTTAAGGTTTACTAAATGTTTACAAAATTTATTTTCAGAATAGCTGTATCCATTTTCATAAGCTTCCCTGTGCTAAAGCCTGAGGATTTTATTATAATTTGTAGGTTGTTTTATATCTGGAATGTCTTATGCTTCACTTTAAGTTTCAAGTCTTTCTTATAAGATTTCTCAGTAGATGTGTTTCCATTGACAAGCTCTGAAAAAAAGATCAGATTTCATACACTCAATTCTTATTAAGAGTTCTTACAGCTATCTCTTTCATTTTATTTATTTATTAACGTAAGTATTTACAATTTATTTTACTTTTAGCTTTCTCATCTCTTTTATCTAAGCATTTTGTGTTCCAGTCAGCACCTCTGTATACTATGTGGTGAGTGGAACTGTTTATTATGATGTTATTCTCTGGAAAAAGACTGGAGAAAAGGAGATGCAGAAAGGAACAGCTTTGTCCAATTTTCCCATCCAGCTTTTATTGAAATGACTAATAGGATTCTCAAATTTGAAAAAAAATACTGCAACACTGCTGAAAATTAGGAAGGAGTATTACCCACATATTGGGAATAATAAGGAATTATTATGAGATATAGTGTATATCAAACTAGTTTTGAGACAGTTACCAAGGAACACCTTATACCTGCTTCTTTTCCTATGAAATGATATGGTCCCAGGGAAATTACTAGGGAACACCTAAACATCTAAACTGATTCGTGAGATATGAAAGCAAGAAAACCTTTGAATGTTTTATGATTTGGGTTAATTTTTTCCCCCTGATACAATGCAGTATCTGAAAACGGTGACAATATCATAATTTGGTCAGTGGCTAAAATAAACAGAAAGGCAGCCAGGAGTAGAGCTGGTAACAGGTGTGGCTGGAAGCAGTAACCATAGGGTTGCCTAGTCGGGTCTGCCCAGAGAGGACGGACGTCATAAGTTGAGCACCTTTGCTGCTGGCTCACCATTCTCAGAGACGGGAAGATACAGACATTAGATTCCTCTGTTAGGATGCTCTAGGTTTTATCCCCACCAACCTCAGGTAGCTTGATCTTTGAGCTGATAATACAATTTTTTATCAATCACCTCTCCAGCTTGACATTTTTGTTCTGGATGGACCTAGGTGAGGTTTATCTAATAAGATGAGAAACAGCAGTCTTCGACTCTGACATCTGATTTAATGATATAAATAAGAAGTAGAGCTACCATTTAGTACAGCAACAGGTAAGCCACATGAAATTAAGATTTGCTTTTTGCTTTTTTCTTGTTCTAGGTGTTATGTCGGTCTGGACACAAAGACTTATTTTTAAAATCCTAGAGAATAAAAATTTGGGGGTGGGTTCAGGTTTCATTGACATTTTTTTGATATATTAATTCAAATAATGTCCAAAAGATGGTTCAAGGGTAATAGATCAGCCTATTTGTCTATTGTCTTCTAAACTCTTCAGAATCAATCAGATCCAAGCATCTTCTTTGGGAATTAAAAAAAAAAAAAAAAAAAAAAACTTTGACTTTACTGGTGATAGTTCTAGAGGTTCATAGCAAGATGGTACACTTGAATATTTTTGGGGGTCCTAGGGAAAGATACATGTAAGCCCACAAACTGAATTGTGTGTCATTCTTCCCTGCTAGTAGAGGCTGGCTGTCTTTGCTAGTAGAGGCTACAAGTGCCAAATATGCACTTTCTTTGTCTTCTTTGTTATTAATGCATGTAATGGGACCAAATCCTGACCAATGGAAACTTGCTGGGCAAATTTTGGGAAGTACTTTCCTATATAATAAAGAGATATTCAACCAAGGAACCCCTTTTTTGGTAAGTGTAGCTGTCCCTACGTGTGATGCTCAGAACTGTTGCAGCCATCTTATGTTCAGGAAGGCGGACATCACCAGCGCACTGAAGATTGCAGAGCAACTATACCCTTGTTATTTGACTGAGTATCTGCACGCCTCTGGAACTTTTCTGCCCTGTTCTTTTTTGTTACATAATACAAGACATAACTCTTCATGTGCCAGTTTTCTGGCCTCTGACGATTACCTGCCCTGATGTTCATGCCAGAGCAGATGAAGAATTGTTTTAGTTCTCGATATCTTCCAAACGCATCTTTGCTGTGATCCCAAATGTACTGTTTATCAGTTACTGATTTCACAGTTCTGATTTCTTGATTCTGTCATCAGAAAGAGGGAGCTCATATATATAGGTGAAATTCTAATAGAAAAAAAATTGATAGAAGTTATAAAAAAGGAGGGGGAAGAATAGTAACACAAACGTTTATATCATAGCTCGCATTTTGTTTAACTCAAATTTATCCTCTTATTTTTTAGAGCTATAAATCTGGACAATTTTCTCAATTATAGCCAGGGAAAATTGGGGTAAGCTATTCCATCATAGCTTTTTAGAACGGTAACTGTCAAATTTTCATGAACCTATGTGTGATTAACATTTGAAACAGGGCTCTGTATCACCATGCCTGTAATGAAGATTCTAATAGCAATACACCAGAGAATGAGAAGAAGCGGGAGAACTTTTTCACTTGGTACAAATGACATTCCTGAATAGATCTTTCTAGTGTTAATATTATTAAACAGAGAAGAAAGAAACCATTATTTTTAGCCTATGAAAAGATTCTACAATGACAAAAAAGAAAAAGAAGATGGTCATACCATTCAAGGATAAGACAAAAAGAAGCTTTGAAAAAATTTTTTTTGCTGTAAGAAAAAAAGAATAAAAGTTAGAATATAAATGTCTGTGCTTTCAATAGAATTCAATATAACTTGGATTCTCTGTAACAAAAGATGAAATGTGAAATGGTAAGACAAAAGACATATGACAAAAATTCTGGCTGAGAGTCAGATTGAAATAAAACAGAGATTGATGAGATTGGGAAATATTAAAATTAAATTAAATGTAGCATCAGGGAGAAAAAAAAATCTCTTGTACTTTAGGGAAAGAAAATAACAGAGTTGACACTGTAGAAAGAGAGTGAAGGAAAAATATATCATAGAATAGGGAGAATGGGGGAAAGAATGAAAATAACAGACATAGAACAGAATTAAACTTAGATATAATTGATGCTCCCTATAGAAACCTCAGAACACAATGGAATAGAAACTATAGTAAAAAATACAATTGGAAAAAGTCAAAAAACGTTACGTGCCTGCAGATTGAAAGAGTTCAACAGGGTTCTAGGAAAGATTAATGAAAATATATCAATGTCTATATAAATTATGGTGACTTTCTTTAAAATTTCAGAAATAGAAATAATTCTATAAAAATCTAAGCGGAAAGTTGTATGGTCGAAGGACTTGAATTGATATTGGGTAGAAAAATGGAAAACATGTATTTGATATCAATACTTTTTTTTTAAAGCAAGATAGTAATAAATTAAAAAACCTGGAAAATACTTGCCTCTAGAGGGTATGAGGATGAGAGAGAAAAATAATAGTTTATTTAATGATTCTAGTGATATTCTAATTCTTCTGTTAAATTTTGGGATTATTAGGTTTCCTTGTATTATCATGCTTTATAACTTTCATATACATCACATACATTTTATTATATGCATCAAAAATTCATTCCTTGGTTATAACCTCTTATCCCTCCTATCATTTTTTAACTTATTCTTATATGTCCTTGAAATCATATGAATCATCATTTTCTAGGGCCTTTACAGTTGGTTTCCTTCAATCTTCATCTTCTTTATCCAATATATTACATTATTCTTAATTTCACCACATTTTTTACTAATATTATCTATTTTTCTGACTTTCCTTTTGCATCAATTGAAGTAATCATTATGTGTTGACGTCCTCCAAAAAACCACACTACAACTTCCCTTCCTGTCTTCTCAGTCACAACGAAACACTACCATCCATCTACACAGCTGTCCATATCATTCTTTATTCCTTTCGATTTTCCCCATCTTTACATTTATAACACTCTCCAACATATCCTGTCTAGATTCTCTAATGCAACATGCAGTCTTAAGCAAAATCACATGCTCCAAATTATAGTCAAAGTGATATTTCAAAAGTGCACTCGTAAATGTTACATCCTCCAATGGCACCTTATTGTTATAAGATAAAATAATTATAATGGACTACTATGCAACAATTGAAAATGTTTTCTAAAACTATGAAACAATATTTAGAATATACTTGAATTAAAAGCATGTCATGGAGTTTATAAAATTTGATTTTAGTTTTGTAAAAATAATGTTTATGCATACATGTAAATCTATCATCCATCCACCTAGGTCTATTTTTATCCTTTTTAACATATTCACTACCTCTCTATCCACACACATGAAAGAAAATACTGTGAAGAAACACATCAAACTTTTAAGTGTTTCTCCATGAATTAAGGAGTTAACGAGCTATTTTTCTTTCTTATTTACATGTTCCTGCACTTCTCAAATGTCTACAATTCATGTCTGTGCTTTCCATTTTTTTTACAATGTGTATCTATTAACGTAATAAGTAAAATAAGTTAAAAAGATAAGCAAAATGTTATTTCCTCTTTTAACCTCCTACTTTTTTCGAAAACAACTAAAAAAACTGAGAGAAAAAATTTAGCAATGTTAGATCCTATGAGATTCAGTCTGATTTAATCCCTGCTCCTTTGTACCAAGTAAATGTCAGCTAACTTCACTTTGCCAGATGTGAGGCATTTATCCATGAATGTTTGCTCATTTGACAATATTAGCTCTGGCTTAAGTCAAATGTTACTTATAGGGGAAAGAGAAAAACATTGATATTTAAAGCATCCTCACCTATATATGCTCTCTCTCTCTCTCTCTCTCACACACACACACACACACACACACACACACACACACAATTTTCTCTGTATCTGTTTAGATCATGTCCAGCACTTTGCTCTCTGCTTCCCCTCCAAATATCATTTCGAGGGTCTTCCTTGCAAATTATTCAGTACAGATCCGACCACCTAATTAATGGTAGTTGTGTCACCACAGTATGTAGTGTGACCAAACACTAGATTTCTAGAATGAACACTAGATTTCTAGTTTAATGATCACCACTAAGAGATCAGAGCACTAGATTTGAGTGTTTTCCCTCTTACATCTCTGTACCACTCCAAGGTAAAAATGTACCTCATGGACAAATGGAGCTTCTAGCATTCTTTTAATTGGTACTCTTAATAAGTGAGGGGGTTCCACTGTTTCCCATGTTTTAGCCATACCTAAGCCGAGCCCTCTTTCAGCACGTGGTCAGACCAAGTACATACCAGGCACTGTTACTGGGCCTGCAAATATGCTCAGTAAGAGAGAACCCCAGCCCGCAAGGCATTCTCATTTAGCTTTCCCCCAAATAATACCACTGGCATATCTATAGCAATAGCATTATATCCATGCCTATAAAGTCATTATTTAATTAAGCCTTGCATTGCATGTGATTCATGCAGAAAATTTATTTCACTTCTTCTTTGAAGGTTTTTAAAGAAAATTTAAGATGGCTACTCCAAGTTGATTTTCATGAGAAGAAAATCTACATTCACATTTTGCCTGCTTTCTTCCGAGCTTTATCATAAATTTCCAAAATAATACTTTAAGATACAAGGTATAAATTGTATTTTAATTTGATAAAGACATGTGCCTATATAGTCCAAAAATTTCTTATCACCATAAGAAGAATTTGGGTATTCATCATTTTAACTTATGCTCCTACTTACAGCTTTAAGGTACTAGGAAAACTGTGGATGAAATTCAAACCAAAACAGAGGCTTCACACAGGCAAGAGTATTCTGTTCACTGGTTGAAAGGGCAATCCAATATGAGTTGTGAAGTCAGACATGGATCTGAGTATTTCTTTTGGTAATTATTGGTGTTATAACCTCTGATAAGTTATTTTATTTTAATTAAACTGGGAAAATAATAATCACTTTACAGGATTTTGAAAAGTATTAAATGAGATAGTATATATAAAGTCACTACCATGTAAAAATGAAAGAACTCAATAAATGATCATTTCTCTCTTGTTTCTATAAATAGTGTAGGCAGTTAAGAGGGATTTTCTCTAATGCTTAAGAGGATGTGAAACTAGAGCCTCTTCTGGGCCCAAATTGTACCTCCATCACTGTGATACTTTCATGTCCTAATTTATAAGCCCTTTGCTCTTGGAGATGGTGGAAAGATTAAATGGATTATGATATATAAAGAACAGTGGCTGGAATGTAGTTAGTAGCAGCTATTAGTATTGTTGTTGTTGTTGTTGTTATATTTAATGAACACAAGGAGCTTTCTCCATTCAGAGGTAACCTCTATGTAGTTGCTGTGTCTGTGAATTTGGTAAGATATGTCTAAGAAAACAAGACTTTTCCAGTCCCTATGCTAAAGCAGATTAAGAAATCAATCAACATTTGTACATGAGCAACACCCTTTATTCATTCCTAGTCCTTATTTTTACTTAAGGAGCTCGTGAGAGAACCAAACCATCTTGTAATTCCATGCAAGAAATTAATTAAGTCATTAGCTCGATATGTCCTCCCCATTCTGGAGTTTCTGCAGATGTGTCCAAGATAGTTCAATTTAGTTTGTTTCAGTTCATTATTAGCTCAATTATCTCTCACCCTTCTCTTTCTTCCCTCCACTCCTTTTACTCATAAGGAGACTATCAAGAACCTTTGAACACTGTTTCTTCCCTAAGAGCTATATTTCACTCTTAGTAAGTTACTGGTAAGTTACTCTGTAGCTGCTGATAATTTATCACCTCTGATAGCCTTCTTTAATGAAGACTTAGTTAGATAATATTGCCAGATATTTTCTTTTTTCAAGAAATCCTTAAGAAAATATCTCGATGTTATTATTATTTTAGATACTAATGGAAAAATATTTCTATAAAACTGCTTCCTTTCTAGACTCATTTTGAAAAACAGAAATGCAAAAACACCATGGAAATGTAAAATGTGTGTGTATGTTTGTGTATGTGTATATATAGTATGCATATTATATATGTATAATTACATGTATTCTATATATAATTACATATTATATATTACATATATAATTACATATATAACATTGAACCAATAATCCTTAAAAACATTTTTCTTTTTTTCCCTACCATTTAAATACTGCTTTGCTAGTTAATGTCTATTTTCTAAATAACAACACAAGTCGTCAGGCATGGATGTGGATGATGGAATTTGCAATGTCATAACCATGGAAATTAGTTGTAAATATTCATCTGTGTGCATGTGTGTACACCTAACATGTACACATTTTTCCTGTGCATTTCTTAGTCTAATCTAACATTCATCATGTCGAACTCTTGGTTGTGTAACGTGAGACGAGGGAAATGAGGTCGCTCATCGAAGCCTTGGTGCTAGAAGCACAGCACTCTGAGGACTCCAGGGAAGCTTTTTACTCGTCTCTTGTCCCTCAGGAGTTTACATTTTCTGCTTTATCTCTGGGATTGAATTTAGTGACAAGCGCACATAGAAAGTCTACGAGAAATGCCATGGGAGCTGCTTAACAGCATTCAGATGCGGAGATGGCATTTGAGTCCCCAACAACTGGCCTGCCTCTTTTGCATTAGAAATCTTAATCAGGTGAACTTGTAGGGCAGTTGGCAAAGGGACCATCTACATATCTGTTTTCACCAGTAAAAAAATGCGTCCTATTTTTGAATCGAATCTGAAGGTTAGACATCTGAATGATTTTTATTTGATTGGCATGCCTAAGGTATAAAATGGCTAGTTCTTTGAAATAACACATAGAACTTGCATTTTTCTACAATTGTTCTACTACATGGTCCTATTTTATAAATTATATTTTTGCTACAGTCTTCTACTCTGTGATTTTGGTCAGTTTACAATAACTGACCAGCACGTTTCAAATTATACTATTGTAATGCTTATTTGGCATTTTATGAGAGAAAAATTAAGCAGTTGACTATGATTTGTAATTGACAGCCAAGCTTTATAATTAATGCTGTGCTTGAAATGGGTACACATTTGATTGCAAATTATATGTAATTTAATTGAAATGTTGCAGTAATCTTCCTACCATTAAATATTTCTAGAATTCTAAGTCTACCTGAGCTGCATGACATTAAGAACAATGAAGATATTTTCTCTTTTATTCATTGGTAAATACAGTATAATTCATTCAGTAGTATGGAATTAAGAAAGATATGAGAAATGAATATAAAAGCAAATGACTGAATTGGAAAAGTAATAAAAATGTAATCACTGAAGCTATGAGGAAAGGTACTTTGCAACTGTGCTTAACAACTCTGAATTGTTAAAATACAAAATAATTCCATTTTGCATAATATTTTAAAATTCACATAAAATAAGTGGTTTAAAATTGAAATATTTGCAGGTACAAAGAATTAACCTCACCCTCCAGACAAAATGTTTAAGGTTAAATATAATAGAATCATAAATCTTCTGTAATTCTTATTAAAGGAGAAATATCTGCAGTATCTGAGTTAGATTTCTTTCAACCAAAAACTCCCATTCTGAAATGCTAGCATTCTGACACAGTGACAAATTGCTGGAACAAATGCTAAATAGTTAAATGGACAGGTGATGGATGGCCTCATAAGCCTTGCAGGGCAGCCTGTGTAAGATACTAATTGGTTCTGTGGAACTGGTTTTAGTCAATAAATTCACTTGAGAGATTTTTTTGTTAGACATCTTTAAAGAATGCAGTGCTGTAGGTGGCAAACCAGTTGCAACATATTAGGCCACCAACAACTTTATTATACCCACTGTACATGGTATCTCTTTTCTTAGATCTAGCCTATACTCAAACACTAAATATTCACCATTAAGACCAATGGTGAGATTTTTTTATGAGTTCTCAATTTTACCATTTCACTTTTGAGACTGCCTATTTTTCTCACTTCAAAAGTTACCTTCTTTTTTTCTTCTTTCAGAAAACATCTCAACTTGGGCTTTCATTCAAATAAAATTTAAGTAATAAAGTTTTTTTTATCCTATTGGATCAAAATATGAAGAATAATTTTTTTCCCTATATATGTGAATTTAGTGGATCTAACATTTTTTTAAGACAAATTGATTCTCTTTCCCTTTTCTGTTTGAAAATAATAAAATTGTGTAATATTTATCAAATTCATTTTCAAATTTCAAAAATCTTGTTTAGTGGAAAGAAAGGGGAAGAAGGAAAGGAAAGAAGAAAGGAAGGAAGGAAGGAAAAGAGGGAAGGATGAGAAGGAAGGAGGAAGGGAAGGAGGGAACAAGGGTGAAAAGGAGTAACTTCCAGTTGACTGTGTCCTTAGAAAGTCACTAAGAAACTAAGACTACACTTTCTTATATTAAGAGAAAGAAATACTAACGAATGGATCTGTTGGTTCTTCCCAACTGCCCTGGAGCTTTTTTGTATAATAACAGAGAAGTCAGTTACCAATTCCAGTAGTTCACTGGGGAAGGCAAGTTCTTTTGAACCCCAGACTGTGTTTCCATTTTTAAAATATCCCAGAAAGTCCTTCTTTCAAGACTATGCTAGAACTATGAATAGGAATAACTCCTCTGCCCACAAATATCCCCTCTCTATGCAAATGAGAAACTAGACACTGTATCAATGATAAGGAAACACCCTCTGGAGATGCACTACCTCTGTTTAAGCTGAACTAGAGGATTCACTACTGTGTGACCCTGAGCAAGTTACTTTAATCTCCTTGTGTCTCAGTTTATTCATCTGTAAAATCGGGATAAATTAGTACTTAATTCATAAATTTGTAATTGATTAATATATAAATCACTTACACCAGTTTAGGTTACTGGTAAACATTTAATAAATTTTTGTTAACATTGAAACATCATGTGATAATTTTGCTATTGAACCGATAAAACTTAAGAGAGGTAAAATATACTATTAAAGTATCAACTTTGTGTTGCTTTAAAAAAAAACTGAAGTCATTACAGCTGTTTATTACAATCAGAAATATAAGGGGGGAAATGTCTATTTGAAGATCTTGTTAATTTTTGTCTAAAAGTGGAATTTTACCTCTACGTGTACTTAACAAATAGTGGCTTAGATTACAACATTTTTGAATTTAACAAATTAGTATGAACATCACAATGATTAATTATTATAAAGAGGATTATTTTAAACTTAAAAACATGCTTTGCTTCACTGCGGACATCTGAAGAAGCAAAGAAGCATAGATAATACGACAGGATACCAAAAAGGAAAGCAACAAAATTTAAAAACTAATAAAAATGAAGCACTAAAAAACCACTCCAGAAGGAGCTGGAGATCATATTCTTAATATATTAAATTTGGATGTTAAACAAATATTCCCAATCTTGTATCTTACAGGCTTTATATAATTATTTTTAAACAGCTTTATTTGAAGTATAATTGATGTATGCAAAATTTCACATAAAGTGGACATTTTGATGTTCTTACGTATGCATGCATCCATGAAACTATTACCGAAATCAAGATCATAATATGTTCAACACCCTCCTTGTAATTCTCTCTTGCCCCACCTCTCCTTCCCTAGGCAAACACTTATCTTCTTCATCACCATAGATTAGTTTGCATTTTCTAGAGTTTTATGTAAATAGAATTATTAAATATGTACTCATTTTTTTAGCTGACTTCTTTCACTCAGCATAATTATTATGAAATTTATCTTGTTGTATATATAAATAGTTTATTCTAGTTTATTGCTGGTAGTATTCCATTTCATGGATATACAGTGAATTCACATTATTGGTGGTAGTTATGTTCTATGGAGTCCCAGCAGACTGAATTAGCAAATACTGTCATTGCATTGCCCCCAGCGAAAATACAGGGTTAGGCTCCTGCCAGCCTCTGGTCACAGCATTTTCATCAACCAATCAATACATAATCCTGCTTTATGTGCATTTCTGTTTAAGGGCACCTTACTTAATTTGAATAATTAACACCGAGTGTATGGCCAATAGCACTGTAACTCATGCCTACAAGAGGCTTATCTGACACATATATTTTCTTTGTAAGGCACAGCACTAGATAGCGGTTTAGCATGTTTGGGGGACATTTAAAAAAGCAAAACAAAAAAAAGCACAAAAATGCATAAAACAGCAAATATATAGTACTAAATATACAGCAAAAAGGAGACTTGTTTTTAGTATGAGAGCTGGAACAAGACTGCAGAGAGTCACCTTGTTTGACCTCAGCTGAGAAAATATGAGTGTTGGGACAACGCAAAATTTTCACTGCTTTGTATTTGTATTGATTTTAGTAGGTGATAGAGTTTGTAAAGGTGGAATTTGCATATACGGAATCCACAGATAATGAGGATGGACTGTCCCACAGTTAGTTAGTTTATCCATTCAACGGCTAATAGATATTTGTGTTGTTTTTATAGATTTTAGCTATTATAGATTTTATTTATAGATTTTAGCTATTATAAATAATGCTACCATAAATATTTGTGTACAGGTGTTGGTGTAGACATGGACATGGTACAGAGTGGAATGGCAAATTCATATAGCATGTATAGGTTTAACTTTTAAGAAACTGTAAAACTGTTTTCCAAAGTGGTTGTATGTAGCGTTTTCACATTCTCACCAGCAGGGATGAGAGTTTCAGTTGTTCCAGAGCATCGCTGATACTTGGTCTAATTCTCTCCATCCCGCCAGTGTGATCTTCTATCTCACTGAGGTTTTCACTTGCATTTTCCGAATAATGCTGAGCATCTTTTCACGTGCTTTAGCTCTCTTTAATATTCTCTGTCAAAGTGTCTTTTCAAATTCTCTGCCCATGTTAAATTTTTAAAATTGTTTTCTTATTGAGTTTTGAGAGTTTGCTTATATATTCTGGATACAGGAAATATGCTTAGTAAGTATTTTCTTTCAGTTTCTGGCATGTCCTTTAATTTAATTTTTTTCTTTCTAAAAGCATAAGATGCACATTTAGAAAGCCCATATCATCAATATTTTTTCTATAATAAATTAATATATTGGACCTGCATCTAAGGAATCAGCATAAGCCAAGGTAAAAAAAAAGATGTTCTCCTATGTTTTATTTTAGAATTATAACAATTCTAAACTATAACAGTTTTAAGCTTGACACTTACATCTATGATTCATTTAGAATTAATCTTTGTATGCAGTGCAAGGTACAAATTGAAGTTTGTTTTTTTGTAGAGATTTCCAATTGTTCAAGTACCATTTACTGAAAAGAGTTATTTTTCATACTTAATTGTCTTTATAACATTTTCAAAAATAATTTGTTTGTATTTGGTGGGTCTATTTCTAGATTATTCTTTTCTTTGATCTAATTGACTATATTTAAGCCAAAAACCATATCTTTTTTATTATTGTTTTTCTAGCCTTCTATTTTTTTTTTAAAGTTATTTCAGCTATTCGAGATTCTTAGCATTTCCTTAAGGGTTTTTGAACAAAAGTATAGATTTCTACAAAAAAAAAAAAATCCTGCTGAGATTTTATAGGGATTATGTATAAATTTATAAATTTGGAGAAAATTTATATCATAATAGTGAGTGCTCTGCACCAGGAACATGGTAAAATATTACTATTTTACCTGGTTTTCCTTTAAATTACATCGTCAACATTTTTAGTTTTAAATGTGTAAGTCTTACACATATTTTGTTAGATTTATCCCATAGTAATCATAATTTGTTCTATTGAAATTGCTACTTTTGAATTACATTTCTGACTGTTCATTGCTCCTATAGAGATGTAACAGAACTGATTTTATTGCTCCAATAGAAATGTAACAGAACTGATATTCATTGCTCCAATAGAGATGTAACAGAACTGATATTCTATCCTACAACTTTGCTAAACTCACTTATTCTAGTGGCTTTTCTAGAACATAGATAATAATGCCTTCCACAAATAAAATTTTACTATTTCTTTTTAAATTTGCATGCCACTTCATTAAGTTCATTTACACCTTATTTCGCTGGTTAGAAACTTTAGTACATGTTAAATAGGGGTGCTGAGGGTAGACAGCCTCATCTCATTCCTAATCTTAGGAGGAAAGCATTCGTTCTTTTAGCATCAGCGTGATGTTAGAGTAATGTTATAGGTAGCTGTCCATTATCAGACAGAAGAAGTTCTCTTTCATTTTTAGTCTGCCAAGAGTTTTTTATTTATTTATCTTTAGAAAATAAAAGTGAATGTTGGATAAGTTCCGCCTGGTCATAATACTTTATCTTATTTATATATTGTTAGATTAAATTAGTTTAAATTAAATTTCTTTAGAAGTTTTGCATTTATGTTTATGATGGTTACTGTTTGTAGTTCTCTTAACTTGTAGTACTTTATATGGATTGATATCTGAGTGATGATGGTCTCATAGAATGAGTTGGAAAGTATGTCTCTTGAATTTTCTGGAAGGGTTTGTATAGAATTGGTATTATTTCATTTTAATTTTTTTGCTAGAATTAATCAGTGAACCATGTGGACCTTGACTTTGCTTTATGGGAAGATTTTCAACTCAATTATTTAATGGACGTTGAGCTATTCAGTTTTTCTATATCTTCCTGAGTGAGCTTTGCCAGATAGTATCTTTTAAGCAATTTGACTATTTTAACTGAGTTAATGAATATATTGTTATAAAATTGTCATATATTCCCTTATTATTGTCATAATACCTGTAAAAACTATTCTGATAACACTACTGTTATTCCTTATATTGATAAATTGTGTCTTTTTTCTGATCAGTCTGGCTGTTTTTTTTTTAAATCATTTTTATTAATCTCAGAGAACAGCTTATAATTCTATTCATTTTCACTATTGTTTTTCTATATTATGTTCATTTGATTTTGCTGTCTGACTTTTTTCATTTTCTTTGTACTGCCTACTTTAGGATGAATTTGCTTTTATTATTCTATTTTTTTTTTTTAAGGTGGAAGCTAATGACATTAATTTGTGACCTTGCTTCCTTTGTAAGATAGGCATTTATTGCTATAAATTTCCCTCTGAGTGACAACGTTATGTTTTCATTGTCATTCAGTACAATATACTTTCCAATTTCTCGTTGATTTCTTCTTTATTCTATAGGTTATTTAGAATTGTGTTTTTGGGTTTCCAAATATTTGGGGGGCATCTCCAGAGATTTTTTTTGTCATTGATTTTTAATTCAGAGAACATACTTTGTATAGGTTGAATCTCTTTTTAATTTATTGAAACTAAATTTACAGTTCAATTTTGGTCTATTCTGTACTGTGGCTTTTGAGTTGAATGTGTATTCTGCTGTTGTTGAGTGCAGTGTTCTATAAATGTCAAATAGGCTGAGTTGGCTAATAATGTTTGAGTATTCTGTATCTTGAGTGATTATTTGTGCATTTTTCTATTTATTGAGAAAGAACTATTAAAAGCTCTTAGTTAATTAAAGATTTGTTTATTTCTATTTTCATTGGATCCAGATATCTGTATCTATATCTATCTATATCTATATCTATATCTTTACCTATATCTATATAAACTCTTAGATGCAACACCAATAGCAGGATCTATAAAAGAAACAAAATTGAAGTTCACCAAACGTATGCACTTACAGTCTTAAAAATAACTCTTTTAAGAGAATGAAAAGATAAGCCACAGATTGGAAGAAAATAATTTCAAATCATGTATCTGATAACGGATTTATATCCAGATTATATAAGGAACTCTCAAAACACATTACTATGAAAACAAACAACCCAATAAAGAAATGCGCAGAAAATTTGAAAAGACATTTCATTTAAGAAGACGTGGAGATCACAAAAAATTATATAAAGATATCTGAGAATCTCCAATAATTATTCATTAGAATTTCAAAATAAAACCTGAGATACCATTACGTACCTAATAGAATGGATAGAATTCAAAAGATTTACCAAACCGTGTTGGCAAGTATGTGGAGCAACTGGAGCCGACGTACACTGCTAGAGGGAACGTAAAACGATCCTGAAACACAATTTGATGGTTTTTAAAGAGTTAATCATAAAATTAGTAAAAGACATACCTATTCTACTGTTAGCCATTTACCCAACAGGAATTAATGCATATGTCCATACAGAGACTTATATATGAGTTTTCATAACATATGTAAATGGAATAGCCAAAAACTCAAAAAACAATTCAAATATCTATCAACAACCGAATAAACAGACATAGCCTATGCATATAATGGAATGTTGCCCAGTGACAAAAAAATGAACTATTAAAAAACAGTGTGACTAAATCTCTAAGTAATTATGCTGAATAAAGAAAGACATAAATTCATTTTTAATGACTGCATTTATTTAAATTCTAGAAAATGTAAACAAATCTATAGTGATAGAAAACAGATGAGTGGTTGCCTGGATTTGAGAGGAAGGGCTTGAGAGAGGGATTGTCGAGAAACAAGGAAACTTTTAAGGGTGGTTGATATGTTCACTATCTTGATTGTGATAATGGTTTCAAGGATGTATATTCATAGTCAAACATCAAATTTATATACTTTAAAATTATGAGATTATTGTATGTCAATTATAGGATAAAAAAACTGTTGAATAGTTACTAGACTTTTGGGGGTGATAACTCTGTAGCATATACAGATGTCAAATTATAATGTTGTATACCTGAAACTAATAAAAAAAGAGAAGTTAAAAACAAAATTAACCCCAAAAAATTACGTGGCTTCAATTTTCCACTTTCATAAATATTAGCAACCCCCAAACAAAATATTTAAGCTTTTAAATATATGTAAAAACAGAGTGAGACTATCATAGTTACACTATAGACATGACGAGTCAGACATGGTAAATTCAACCTCCAATTTAGTGAATCAATTACAAATGCACTCTTTATTAGTCATTCGATTATTATCTGTTGCATTTTGCCAAGTAGATTAATATTAATGATACATTTTTCTTATTCACGCGTCCTCATTTTACACAGTGATAACATTTCGCAGTCACTTGCTATATATATTTAAATTTTATCCTACCAGTATTTCATGCACATGGAGAATGATAGCAACAAGAATATTTTGACTCCCTCTCTCTGTGTATCTACTGCTTAGTGTTTCATCCCTCCCTTCCTCTCCTCCTTGCCCACTACATACACAAGCAAAATAAGGGCAGAGAGATTTCTAATCAGATTTGTCAGGTACCGGGATAAGCTTATAATTGGTTCTACTATTGGATGTGGCTACTGATCATTAAATATCAAAGCCCAAACTTTGATGTGCAGTCATATTCCTGGCTCCGCTGAGTAGACAGTAAACTCTGCAGTGACAAGAACATAATTACTCATCTTTGTAACTCTTTTGTTTAGTACAGGACCCGACACATTATAGGCATTGTTAAATATTCATTAAAGGAATGAATGAAAAATATTTTTAGCATTCAGTACTGGAGAAATTATGACAGGACAGATATTTCCATATTGCTGCTGCTATAAAGTAGTAGAAGAGCAATCATGGGATAAACAGTGTGCCAAGGTAAATAAACAATGGTAAAGGTATTCATACTCATCTGCCTTGTAATTGCAGTTTGAGAATTTTCGCAGAAACAAATTCTTACTGTTTATCAGGCACTTCCATTGAATACACTGCAAAAGATTTTACATACATTGTTGCTGATAGTTGCATTGGCAGTATAAGATAGATATTATTTATATCTTAGCCTTGAGATAAACAATTCTTGGAGAGGTAGAATGAGTAAACCAAATATGGGTATTTTGCATTTAAATGAAAATACGAAATAATAAACCTAATATGTACATTTACTGAGTGTGACCAAATAATCTGTAGTCTGAGATTTTTTTTAGTGTGACATCTTCCGGACAAATTATTTCTTAATATAATTACATTATATAAAATGGGCTGCAGCCAGCATTTATGCAGGTAAAATACTGCCCTCTCTGAAATTGTTTTGTTTTTTTTTTACGGGTCCATTCTTTCACATCAGGTATTTGTTCCCACTTCTTAGAACTTAAAATTTCATGTCTCAAAGGAAAGTACTGCAGGTACTATCTCATGCACTCTGGGAAACATCCCTGTGCAAATACAATAAATATCTCTTTCCAAGTACTGTAAGGTGGCTTGAACAAGCACTCCTAGCTCCCTGGCTGATGCATCTTGCCAAAAATCTATTAATCCTGGCTGCTTCACCCCTTGCACCTCCTCAAATTTGACAATTGCAGTCCCATAGCCAGAACATTTTCTCCTGGGCATTAATTAGCATAAGAATATGTTTGAATATTAGAGAACTAACTAATTTTGAATAAATGAGCATTATATTCCCCTCAAGTAATCAGACTAGGATCAAAGATAAGAGTGTTGTCTTTTTTTTTTTAAGCATGCATAGGATATATAGTTTTATAAAAATACATTTATTTATATCTAAACAGCTTTATGCACGTTAAAGATGTATAGGAATGAAATCTCAGATGGTGGATTACATTAATGTGACTCAGAACTGCAAATAATAAATGTCAATAAGAGCAATCGATTTTCATCAAATGTATCTTGAATTTCAAATTTACTATAATAGAATTATTATTCAGTTAAGTATCCACATAATTTTATTTGAAGTTGAAGTAAAAGCACGCTGCTGACTTATGTGTGTTTTATATAAATAGGAGCTTTATCCTGCAGTTTAGCAGCTAAAGACATGCAGTAAATTGAACTGATTTGTAGTTGAGTTTCAGATACGCTTCTCTTGTTTCAATGCTGTGATCAAATAGGCGACATATTAAAGGAGTTAAGAGCTAAGCTGTTAAAGAAGATGAGCTGGATTTGTAGCCATCTGAGAGCTCACGGTAATGCTATGGACTTTCTTGCATTTAATCAGACTTTGTGGCTCCACAATATAGGCCTCGGGTCTCTTAGGAATGGATCTATAATAAATATTTTATTTTATTAATAGTGGCCATACACCAAACTGAACAAACAACTGTTACGTGATTTCCAATACAATGTTCTATATTTATGTGCCATAAAAGCCAAGGGTAGACTTATCTAGAATATTGAACTATAAAGCTTAACTACTGAATTGAATATAGCTGAGAAAAATTGTCTAAATAAGCAAAATAATTTTGTAGAAATATTTGCTTTAGCTTTTATTATTTTTATAAACTCATTTATTTTCCAAGCATAGTTTAAAATTCATACATTCTAACATATACTGCAATCTATTCATGCCCAATCACGGCATGTAATGAATGTTTCTATCACAGTGACAAATAATGTGGCATTTCCAATTACTTTTGTAAAATCAGAAGACCAAGTTCCAATAATGTCAATGTTTTTTAAGTCATATCATAAAACTTTTTTCTTTAGAAATTCAAAACAGTTTAGCTCTAATATTCCCTTATTTAATAACTAAACCCAAATAAGTTAAGAGATCCTAAAAAATTATGATTTTAATATAAAAATGTGACAGATAAAGTTAGGCAGCATTTAATGGTTAGCCTTTATCCACAGGGAACAATGTTGTGGGTTTTTCTGGAGATGAAGTTTACATTGAATACTAAGCATATCCTCTAATTAGTTTTAGACATTGTTAGAGATAAAAATAAAATTTACCTAGAATTGACCTTTTTTTTCCTTCCAGCAAATCTCTGTGCCTTTTCAGCTATAATTGCTATTAATTAAGAAAAATCATGGTATGCTTACATTCATGTCAATGACTTTAAAAGGAATTTTAAGTTAACAAAAATGAATATAAGTAGCTAAAAAACGGCTTTGGAATTGGAAAAAATTAAAATACTAATACTGCTACTACATTAATAATAATTTCCTTTTCTCTGGTCATACTGAAAGAAAAGGTAAACATGTTTTCATTTTGCTTAATTTTAGCACTCTACTTTTTATTAAAACCATATACAAAATTATAGTTCACATACAAAAGTATTTAAAAGGTAATCAATGACAAGAGTATTATTTTTAAAGCATATAAAAATATTTGTACATTGCTTTTCTGCTGTAGAATGGAAAAGTCACGCCCCAAATCCAGTAAATTGTTCATACCTTCTTCATCTCAGTTTTCACCTAACATATTTAGGGTGTTATCAAAGGAATTACATGAAGTGGAGGACGTAATAAAGGAATAAATGGTGATGATATGCTTTGGAAGAAAAAGGCGATCAAGAGATAATTTCTTTGTGCTGGTCATATATAATTCTTGTCCTTAATTCCCCGTCAAATTTACTAATCTCTGCCTATATCATGCTACATCAGAAATCTGAAAGAAATGAAATTAGTTGGTGTCACGGTCATTTTTCTTGAATACATTACTCTTTATAATGGTGTCTCTTGACAACGACAAGCTGAGTTTACTTGGGAGCATTTCTTGAGAGACATTACTGAGGTCAGTACAAAGATCGCAAACACTGCTGCTAGTCTAAATATCTCAAAGTCAAGATGAAGAGATACAGAATAAAGGATCTCGAAGGATGACGACTGCGTCTCAATCTCTGTGAGCTGTCTAGCTTCTATTACAGTACCTAGATGTGCCAGGGGCTAATGTTTGTTATACTGACTTCAAACTGTGGGTTAAGAGATGAAGCCACAGAACAAAGTTTGAACAAGCAAGTAGATCACAGTGTGAAAGCTTGAGATGGGGCGAATAAAACAAGGCAGGTGGAATGGCATAAAGGAACTGGCACTGGGGCAAGGTATGAATGCACAGAATTCTTAACTTGGAATTCAGGCAGCAGCATCCCTCTAATTAGGCAACGATGGGATATTTCAGTGAAGGGCTTATGATTCTGCTTTTCTGTTATAATAACTAATAAGTAAATGATTACTTTACATTTTCCTCACCATACAGCCCCAGAAAAATGTCCTTGTCAAGTTACACGTTACATTTGGTCTTAAAACTCAGCATATTATCCTTTTCCTTCCCAGTGCATCTATCTCTTTTTAAGGAGTTCCCAGCTGGTTCTCCTTCTCCTCAAACCTTGTTTGCGGTGTGGGCACTGGGAAGAAGGGGGGGATAAAGGTCCTCTGAATTAATTTGAGTTTTCGAATGGGTGGGTTTAAGCAGGATACTTATGGAGTAATGAGTGACACCTTGCCATTTTTTTAGAGTTGGAAGTCCTGAGATTTTATTTTTAAATTTGCTTTATAGAGGTATTTTACATATAATTAAAGTCACCAGTGTTAAGTGTATAATTCTCTGATATTTGACAATATACGGAACCATGTAACCACCACCAACCCAAAATGTTCCCTCACGCCACCTTGCACTCAATTTCCTCTCCCCATCCCTGGTCCCTGTTCTTATTTTGCTATTAACAATCCTTTATTATGAAATAAGTTTTGGTATCCAAAAATAAATAAAGAATAATGTAAAAATTTGCCCACATTGTTACTGCCTTGCTTTGTCGGTCTTAGCATTTTATGATATTTGCTTTCTTTTTAAAAATGAGATATTACAGATAGAGTTAAACTCCATGCTCACCCCTTTGTAAATTCCTCTTTCCCCTGTTCTGACTTGGCATTTATCACTCCTGTGTATATTTTAATTAATTTAATATATACCTTCATGTATATTAGTTATATATGATTATTTTCCATTTTTAAATGGGAGTATAGATAACATGCTCTGAACATATTATTCTGTTGTTTCAGATCAATGTTTTGTTTTAAGCTCTCTTAATGATACCTCATATTATGGGTCATTTGTTTTATTCATTTTAGATTATTTCATTCTATGCTCATTTATTTATCCATTCTATATATGAGAAATTTAGATTGTTTCTAATATTCTGTAATTATAACCTATGAAACAATAAATATTCTTGTATATACATTCTTATACATAAATACAAGAGCTTTTCTAAAATGAATATCTGGTAATAAATTGCCGACCCATAGAATATATGCCTCTTAAGTTCTCCCAGATATTGACAAATTGCTCTTCAAAGATATTGAATGTACTGATACCAACTCAAAAGTACATAAGGGTATCCGTAGTTTCATATACTTACTGACTCTGCTAGTAAAGATTTGTTAGTGTTTTGACATTCTAATAGGTATGAAAAGGTATCCCTTAAATTATTTATAAACCATTAGTGTTGTCTCCTCTCATTTGAAAGGCCTTCACATATTTTGCCATTGGATGTATCATCTTTTTCTTATTGCCTTGTAGGAGTTTTTAAAAAAATATTCTAGATATTAACTGTCTGTCATTCATACGAGTTGCATCTGTTTTCTGTTACATGCCAATCTTTGTCATGGCTTTTCACTGTGATTTTTTCCCCCATGAAATCAAGGGAGCCCAGGTGATCTCTGGAGGTGGTGGCACTGAGTGCTAAATAACATAAAAATGTCAAGGAAAATGCCTCAATCATTGCTGACACTGATGCAGTCCTAGAAGACATTGTATTAAGCCATAATATTTCTTTCTATTTTTTAATAGGTGTACACAGAACAGAGTGCATTTCTCGAATCTACCGAATGATGAAAAACGAGATTTTCCAGGCCCACCTTGAATTTTGCTACTAGAGACTATGCTGAAATAAATAACCTGATAAATATATAAGTTCATATATGTGTAGGTGTACAAACTCATCATTTATTTATTTGTTTATTTATTTATCTTTTACTCCACCCATTATTTTTTTATTGTAAAAATTATTTTAATGCATTTTCACATATAACATTCTTTCCTTTAAATAATATACTCTTCTAGTGCATAGTTTAAAAAATTCTTTATTCATGAGCAGTCATAAGTAGATTTTATTTTCTTTAAACATTTTTTTATTTTACTTTGCATAGTTTGGTTTTTTATTCAACTGTAGTGAAACTAGACATACAGGAAAACATAGGAATTTGTTTTTATTTTTTTCCACATGCAAATAAAAAAACTGTCCAAGCACTACTGACTGAATATTAAAAGTACAGTCCTTCCTCACTGAATTGTAATGCAGCCTTTGTCATATACTTCAATTCTCTATAGGCACAGGTCTGATTTGTGGCTATCATTTCTCTTCCATTGACCTATTTGTCAAGACTTAATTACCATGTAATTAGGATAACTCCTATATTTGGTAGAGTAAATCTACATTTCATTCTTTAGAATTCTTCAAGATATCCCTCCTCCCACAAACATATACATTAGTTTTATTAAGACTTAAAAACAAGTTTAATTGCTATTATTCATAAATCTACTTATAGTTACAATTTCTAATGCTTTGATGCTGATTTGTAAAACAAACTGTATTATTGATTACTGATTTCGTACCAAGAAACCTTGCTAATCTCTTTTGTTGGTTCTAATAGTTTGTGATTCTTTGGGACTGTCTATATGGGCAATTATTTTATGTGCAAATAATGGCAATTTCTTTTCTTTCTTTCCAGACATCACGTACCTTATTTCTTTTTCTTTTTCTTTTTTTTTTTTTTAAATTTAGTGTGTCTTTTAGAACCTGCAGGATCATATTGAATATAAGATGGAAATGATGTTGCTAGTCATCCATTTTATTCTGATTTTTCAAGAAAATGTTTCTCATTCTCCTTTGAAAATGAATTTGCTGAGATGTATAGAACAATTTTATCCAGTTAATTGTAATTTTCATATCCATACTTACAGATGATATTGGCCTATTGTTTTCCTTTCTTCTTGTATCTATGCATAGTTTTGGTAGCAAAGTTTTACCATCCACATAGAAATGACTTGAAGACTTTTATCCTCTGAAGGAGTTTGTGTCAGATAGAGACTATATGTTAAATTAATACTGTTGATATTTTGCCTATGAGGTAGATAAAAGATGAAATAAATATATAAATCCTATAGCATAATCCCAGAAACTCAGAGGCCTTCATCTTTTAGCTAGGGAGACCTGCTCCTAATGTTACCAAAGGGATTATCATGCTGGTTTCCTTGTGAAGCTCCCTTTGCCATTTTCACAGTGAGGTTTTATAGATTCTGGATTCTTCTGATTGTTTTGGAGTTAATTTCTGCCCCAGGTTTATGTAACTGGTAACAACCCGAAACATTTCTGCATGCTTACTCCAAGAATACATAAGTCGATTCTAATGGGTTCGGTTATTTTATGTACCAGGCATATGTTAAGTATTTTATAAATATTACTTCATTTTTATATGAGCAAGTTTTATGAGGACAGATAAAGAAAGTGGGGCATAGAGAAGTGAAATAACTTCTTTTAAAGTCAGGTGGCTAGTAAGGGACAGAGAGAAAATTTAACTATGAGCATTATACATCCTAAATACCTGTTTTTACCCACAGATGATGTTGCTGCCCACCTTAATTTTTCAGGTACAGTATCCCCCTAGCAGACTCTTGCTTTAGTATTTCTCACTGTCAAATCTTTAATATCTAGTAAACATCAGATGCAATACTATTGTTTTCCAAATGTGAATAATTATTAATAGGAAATCAATATATTTATGAAGAACAAGACACTATAGTTTATTTTCATAGGTGTTGGGATTTTAGTTGAACTAGAAATAAGAATTTTGCCTTGTGCAAAACTAGGCTACTTAGTTGAATGCTGAAAGCTAATTGTATTTAGAATATTCTGAGCTGAGAGAGACTGTTATTCACACAGAGAAGTGTATTGAAGAAATTAAGAAATCAGGTACTTTATATAGAACACATTGCACATGTTTGTGTTTTTGTGAATTCTTATTACTTTAAATGGCAAGTGGGATTCTGAGGCCTCTGGAGTTGGTTATTATTAGTCTCACGTCTAAATAAACATTGGGAAGAAGAACCGGTGTAATGTACTTCTAATTTAGCCTAGTTCAGTGGTGTCATCTTCAGAGTCAACTCACTAGAAATCAAATGGTTTAAAGAAGCATTCTGTATAGCAGGTCCTTTTATGCCCCAAGCAGATCCTCTTAGCATCCTCATCCAGGACAGGTTCCTAGTGTTTCCTGTCTGCCCCTGGGACTCCAGAACTGAAGACTTTTTCTCAATTTATTTACAAGCTAGCCTGGAATGGCCGAGGAGTTAACACTCCCGGAAGTAGTCCTGTGGTGAATGGCAGCTGGAGCTCAAATAGCCCAGCTTCCTCACCCCTTTAGATGGGGGCAGGGGTAACTCTGAGACATTTCTACCTTTTCTGCCAAAGTTCTCCAAGAAGACTAGCCACAGTTTTCAAAAGCATTATCTTATTCAATATCATACAATTTATTTTTGGGGGGAGGGGGTGTTATAACTTTCTCTCTCTTTCCAATTTCCCATTTTGTGTTTCTTGGAATCACTTCCTAAATAAGTGATGTCTTCTCATTACTAGTATGTCCTCCCATAATTATTACTCTGTGGCTGCTTTTATCTCTAATATTCAAATTACCACCCACCCTGAGCACCAGGGCTGGACACATAATTTCTGGGGCCCAGAGCGGAATGAAAATGCAGAGTCCTTTGTTCAAAAAACAAGAAAAATATGTCTTCAAGGAATGTAATCTCAAGGAATTACAACCTCTGCACCAGGACACATGTCCTCAATGTTCCTAAAATGTAAAATTTTTTCCTTTCTTCTCCTGTCGCTCTCTTTCAACTTGTCAAGGTATTTTTTTAATTATGCAATTTAAATATTGCAGAACGCAGACCCTCAGCAGTGCCAGAGAGCTTTCCTTGCAACTCTATGTGTTAGCTCACAGCTAACATCCAATGGCTGCTCGATCCCCATCACAATGGCTACTGATATGCTGTTCTCAGTCTGACCAGGGACAGAGAAGTTAACCTCCCTTTCCCATGGGCTGGCTGCTCCAATCCCAAGTGGATGGGCAATCCCAAGGAATTATAACCTCTATACCAGGACACACTTGGTACTTGGGTATGAGGTGGGCTAGAGGCTCACTCTTACCAAGTTGCCTACCAAATATACCATAGTGTTGCAAGCCTTAGCTAGGGATGGGGACAGCCACTCCCAGGTCTGAGATGCCATGAGGCATGATCACTCAATTTTGGTTCTCTTCAAACCCATGCCCAGTAGCCTACAAAGGGTGGAAGGTGACAGCAAGGGCTAGACAAGCAGGGAGAGGACAGGCAGAACCTGAAAAACCAGGGGCAATTGATGGCAGTTGTCACCAGGGGGCGCTGTGGGGAGTGCAAGAGGTCAAAAGGAACCTAGGTGCTAGGTGATGGAACAGGCAATTGGACATTTTCTGGAAAGGTGAAGAGGTATTAGGAGGTTAGACTGCAAGTAAACTGAGGCTTGAAGCTATTGTCACATATTCCATTTTCCCATTGGACTTCACTCAAAAAACACAAATTCAAAAATTCAATTATTAAGAATTTCCAGAAGGTGATGAAAGAGCATTAAATGCCAAGCACAGAACCCACTGAGCAGAATGATACAGTGACTGCCCCAGTCCTATATCTATGAAGCCACCCCTACTGAACACAAATTCTTGACCTCATTCTTCCCTAAAATTGCATTCCAACATTTCTCAGTCCTATCATACTGATCATATCCATCAACTTGCATTTCCTTTATGTTGAAGGTTTTGCATTTTCCTCTTCCCAATGGCTTTCAAAGAAAACATAGACATACTGTTCAGTTTACATGACCTACTTCCAAATCACTGTTATATCTCTTTCTTTTCAAGTACACAAACTTCCTTATAACTCTGTGTTCCCATCTCACCTCTAAATGTCTACCAACTTAAAAAGGCTATTCTCTTACTGCCATAATGTATATTGGCATCTAACTTATAATTTATTTTTCCATAATCTCCTGACATTATTCTCGGTGGTTTAGTATGCCCAATGACAATTTATACAACTAGAGTTCTTTGTCAACTACATTTCCAATGAATATTATCTTTGGTCCCCAGCCAAGGTCCCAAGGCCAACTATTAGAATAATGCTCTCAAATCATTCCTATTCTGTTTAGGATCCTGAACTGGTCACTCTCATATGGGATCCTGCAAACATGGCTCTCCAGGTACTCACCATCTCGTGGACCCTATGCGAGCCTCCAGTGGTTGCACGCATAGGATTAGGAAAGCTGGGATATTCTGAAACAGAACAGTCAGTGGGGCTGGAAATCTAGAGAGACTTTATGAAGGCAGAATTTTATGTGACTCTTCAAGACAATTCCTGTACTGACAAGATCAAGTTCTCGGGGACTTCAGAATTTACGATTTAATACTTGATTTTCACTAGTAAATGAGGTTAGAGACAAACAGGAAATGGTGCTGACTAGCCTACTACAAGTTAATTCTATTGATCCTTATCTGTAGATTCTCTAATACTTGGCGATACTTCTGTTCATCTGTAAAAGATTCCCACGACATTCCCAGATTTTTCCATCTTTTCCCAGTCTCGTTTCAGAACTCTCATTTTTCATTTTGCCTAGATAACTGCTTGTCGTTATTTTGGAATCACCTCATCCTTCAGCCCCACAGAAATCTCCCCTAATATTCATGGGCTAGTCACGGCAGCTGCCGGTTTGGATTGGCTGGGTTTTTTTTTTCCCCCCATTATTTTCAATCATTCACTATGTATGCCTTTATTCTAATGGTCAATAGTGTTGGTGAAATGTACAAGTTTCCTTAATCTAATTATCTCCATCCTGATTAAATAAAAAGGTAATTTTGTTTCTAGTTTTACTAAGAAAAAAGACTAGGTGACTGCAGGTGGCCTGGCTCTGTCCTTCATGTCCAAAATCTTTCAGTATCTTTAACTGTCTCCTCTTGCTCTTTAAAGTTAACCATTCTACAGTCTCCTATGATTTGTGATAAGCATATAACCCTTTGCCTAGCAGGAAAGATAAAATTAAAACTGGCTTCCATCGATTGTAAACTAAACTACAATCTATTTTGGGAAAACTAAAGTTCATTCCACCAACAGGAAGAAAATTAAATTTAAAATGATTTTTTATTATTTTAAAAATATTGAATAATATACCTTTGATTTTTTTAGTACATTATTGTGGGCACCTTTCATAGCAGACACAGTACATGATCTTATTGATTTTTTTATCCCAGTTTTTCTTACCAGAAATTCTTTATTAATGCCTAAGTTTATACATGACTATAGTTACTGAAATACTGTAATTAACAGGATGCTTTATATAAGATCTCTTTATACTTTACATGGGATTTTAGCAAAAATTATTTTCCTACTTACATTACATGTTTATTCATATGTCCTACTGTTGGGCAACATAGATCGACAGGGTGTATGGTAACTATTTTGATTATCAAAAGCATATTGTAAAAATATGTTACATTTTTTTCTTGTTTATCTTTCTACATTCCACAAAGTGAAATGCTAGAGGTGCTAAAATGAAGTGAGACAGGAAGAAACTTGGTAATAAGAGAAACTCGGGAGACAGCAAAGTTCACACTTTTCCATCCTCATGTTCTAGCACTTTTTAGCCCGAACTGTTAATTGTTCTTACAGCTTAACTCCTTAGTGCTAGCAAAAAAAAAAAAAAAAAAGTAATATATTTCCATAGAAAATAATTATCGTTATAGTTCTAGAGCAAATAGGATTTTCATTTAATTTTTTTCTCAGTTTTTGTTAATGCAAATAAATGCAGATATTTATATATCCCCTTTTGCTAACTTAGCAGTCTGAGGAACGTTTGGAAGACCTTAAATATTTTTACTGCAGAAGTATTAGAGAAAGGTGGGTAACGTCTCTCTCCTGAAATTAATTCCATGCAAACTAGAAATATAAATTTTTCTTTAGTATAAACAACGTTTTCAATCTTGGAAATAAAGTTCAGAAAGCTTAACATTTTTCCTTGACTAGGAAACAAAGTTCCTAAAAAACAGTTTCGGTTTTGTCAGCTACTACTTAGTCTTTTCATTCTCATGGAAAGAACCAATTATTTTCCCATTCCATCTCTGTCCTCCCCGTCTCACTCTCTCCCCCCTTTAGATGACAGCGATTAACGTGACTGGAGCCCAGCTTTCCTTTCTCGCTCACAAGGGCAGAAACCAATTTGGAGCCTTCAAAATCACAGCTCCTCACAGTGCCAAAGTCAAGCCCCTTCCAGATGGCTGCCTTGAGGTGGTTTTCGGAGAGAGTGGGAAGAAAAATTAAGGGCAGTACTGCAAATTATATAATAGGAGCCTAGAATTTAAGCATACACATGTTCATATTTAGCACTTCTTAAAAGGGAATTTTTATAATAGAACTGCTTTATATTTAGATGTGTATCATCCTTCGTTGCCTTGTCTGGTTCCAGTCCTCCGAGGGCACTCTATAAATAAAAGTGACACAAAAGCCTCAGCTTCTTTTGCAGAAGTAAATGTTCTTGGTGTACAAAGATGTTGCAACTGGCTCATCTTTACTAGAAACTTTGCTGTGCCTTTTTTAAATGCGGCATTGCCTTGTGACTTTTGTCATAAAAAGCAGAAGAAAACAGAGATAAAATTGATTTCTGTAAACGTAATATCCATGATGTTTGCTCATTCATCGTTGAATGTCTGACACATAGTAGGTGGTCAATAAATACTTGTCGAATAAACAGGGCTGTTGTGCTCTCATCAGCTAAGATGATGGTCTTCCCATGGTATTTAGGTAATAAAGTTTAAAGATGAACATTCCACATTCTCTGTTTTACTTTTTTGTTCTACTTTATTATTATTACTGATATCCTTATCTATACCAAAGAAATATAATACATTTCTCACTTTCATTGCTATATAAATCTCAGAGCCCTAAATTTATTTACTTGTCTCATAAATACTTATTAAGAATCTGTTATATAAAATCCATAAGAACATAGCCCAGCTCTCACTGAGTTGAGAAGAAGATACGAATTAAACCATCGCCTAATATATTTGGGTCATGATAAATTTTGCGAAAGAAAAGTTCAGATACTATGACAGATTTAATAGGAGAAAAGTGCTTTGGCCTTATTATGTTCTTACTGAAAAAAATGCCATTTTAGTGGCAACATTTACCATCTGTTTCATTATATTTTTCAGTGCAAGCTTCAAAATTAAATGTGGCTTACATTCATTCCTATGCTGAGATTTTGTAAGTAGAATGTTTTAAAAACACTAGACAAAGATGTTCTCCTTTTCAGTGATGGTACCTGTGGTAAAGTAAAACACATAGAGCATAATTTTCAAAAAATTATATAGGTTAATATTTAATATCTATCTTTTGAAGTGTTATCTTTTAAGTTTTATGTAAGGATTTTAAAGTGAAATATAAATGATGTATTCCTCCAGGTACTTTAATTTTGTACGAGCTCATTATAAAACGATTATCTACATTCCGCCTTTCCTAATATCTGATGCATAGTAGGCTCTCAATGAATATTTACTGAATATGTAGGAAGTATGGCTCTATTGACCATCTTTCTAGATCTTTTTTGAAGCCACTGATTGTTTTTAGTTGTTCAGTAAAATCATTTGAGATCAAGAAAATGAAATTTTTTGAAAAGAAAATAAAAAAGAATGACATAAAGCAGAGGTTTTATGTAGTAAGTAGGTAAACTATTAACATGTCCTTTGCATTTAGAAATCTCTTTCACCATAAAACCAACACATAGCTAATAGTTATCTGATCTAAATTGTAAAAATCTAGAAATTATAAATGTTGATAAAATATATTTTTGATAAGTTTATAGATCATTCTAATTGAGATGTTGTTAGACAGCGCTTGGTAAGCATATTTTTCAATAGCCAAGTGTATATAATTTAGAGTATTTTGTAATAATTAAAATCGTCAGGTATATATCTTCCTTTTTGAAAACTAAAACCTACTCCGATCACAGGAAAGGTGTTCAGGTTTCTATACAGCACCTGAGTTAGGCTAGTTGTACATAATAAAATCTGTACTTTCTCTAATTTCCAACAAACTATAAAATGTTCCCTCATGGGAGGTCAAGTTCTTTCTTGACTGATATTTATAATACGGTCTGGCATGGTCTCTCAAATCTTTCTCTCCACTCACATGTGAAAAGTGAAGTTTCATAAAGGACAAATCCTCTTCTCCAAATATGAAATTGCTGCATAATGTCACACATATTTATTGATAAACAATGTTATTATTTTCACTTCTCACATAGCTTTTAGGATATTTGGAAGTGAATGCCTTCAAATGATTGTCAAGTACTTCTTTCACAAAGAATAGCTTTTTTAGAATAGCTAAAAAGGAACATTTCCTTCCGAATGTCAATTTTCATTGTACCTCTTTGGCCCATGAGTTTGTCTTTCTCTAAACAATTTTCAGGTCACCATGGAAGAGCTTAGTGACGAGACTGCAGACTTCTTTCACCTTCTCTGGGGACTGTGTCCCCTGGCTGACAACTCTATGAGTGCCTTACTCGGCACTCTGCAAGTGTGGTTTAAATCCCTCGCTCGTCTTCATGATGAGACAGTAGAGTAGTTTCAGTAGTTTCTGATGATTAAAAATGTACACATTTACAATAAGACTTTTGAAAATTACATAAACATGCAAAAAATATACAGGCTTTCAAGAAACTCATCTCCATTTCTCCTTATACTTTTCTTTCCAGAAAACAAAACAAAAAAAAACAGTTAACATTTGGTTTTTATCACTCCAGACTTCCAGTTTTCTGTGTGAGCCTATTCCTATGGGCTGTGACCCCCACGAATGCTTCTCAGGTTGTCTGTTTCTCCCTCCTGAGGTGGGACAGGATACCCGGAGCGGGCTGAGTCTAGTATGCCCTTTCTCCCAAGTCGCTTAAGCTCTGACACGATCCCATCGGGTTAGGTTCTGGTTAGTTTCTCCTGACGGTAGGCCTCCTCAGGAAGTATTGAATGCCCTGGAGCATTTCAGAATGGTTCTCTCCCCACAAAAACACACCCTTGCACACACCCCCAGTTACCCCCACAAGCCTTCCCTGTCCCCCCACCCCCAACAGAATCCCTAGGGGTTTCTTCTCCCATATTTACTGTGCAAATCTGGTTGAGCTCCTGGAGGTAAATCTCACAAAATTATGTCCCCATTCCCTCATAACTAGGTCCACTGGAGTTTTCCACTCAGCGTTATTCACACCGTAGAACCAAAATGAAGTCACTTATGTCGAGGACAAAATGGAGTTGGCAAACACAGGCACATGAAAGAAAATTAAACTTAACCTGACCTAACACAAGCTGCAGGAATTTACAGTCCTTCTCAGAAATCAGCAGAGGACGCCAGCCGTCCCCAAACGCCCAGTCTGTTCACACCATCTTTGTGCTCGTTTGTCTCCCTGATTCAGCTACCCTGATCCAAATCAGGAAGAGGCCCAGTCAGCTGAGAAAGCTAAACAACATCCCCATTTGACCCATTAAAACCCTCCGTCTGTGAGCAACGTGAAACTCCTCTCTCCGGTAGCCTTGAGGTCCAAAACCCTGCAATAAACCCAGCTGTAATAAACCCTGCTTTGTTTCACGTGGTACACAGTTTGGTTTTTGACACCACTAGCTCCCAGTGTAGGGGAGGCAAAACTTTACCTCGAATCTATCTTAAGTGTTTAGCTGGGACTTTTTAACAAAAAGGCAGAATAACGACAAGAGAAAAACAGTTTATTAATTCATGCAGCACATATTACAGAGAAAAAAGAACCAAAATGAAAATAACTCGAAATGGAGGCTTAGAATTCTAGCTTATCTGGCATCTTCAGCGGACAATGATAAATTTGCAGAGAAATGACAGGACAAAGGAAAGCACTTTTAGGTTTCCAATGGGCGGCAAACTGTGGGAAGGTGAGCATGTGGGAGGAAACTGATGGGGAAGGTTTCACTGAAATTTCTTCTGTGTTGATAAGACTGTCTCCAAAAAAGGGGGAATTTGTATCTTGCCTTTAAGTAGAAAAAGGGAAACTTTTTCTGGGTTTGCTGCTTCTTAATTGACTTCAGCTCAAAAGGACTTTTATATCAAAGAGGCATATTTGGGGGTGACATGTTCTGGTTTCCTTCACCAGCAATTCATCAATTACGGTTCAGGTCTCCCTGCCCCTGCACCAGTTCTTGTGGTGGTTTCTGCTCCGGGAAGCCACACATTCCTGTATTCACCTGTTAGTCTCTCCAGTCTTGAGGGCAGTGGTTTACTTTGTGTCTTCCTCTCTCTTCTGGATCCTAGAAAAATTGATTTTTCAGTCTGGGTAGCTTTTTATCGGTCATTAAAATGTGGTGAAATAACTTTCTAAGTCCAAGATGGAGCCGCTGTTGCCTGGGGTGCCACTTCAGCAAACCTAAACTTAGATGGCTTTCCTGTCCCTATAAACACTCCTTTTAACCAGAAGCACAGTATATCCCGTCAACGAAGCCAAGTCTGGGCCTTCTTGCTCCGAACCAGCTGACTATGTGGGCCCAGCCAATCAGATATTTTCTATGCTTCTATTCCTCGTTCTTTATTCTTTATCCTATAGAAACTTCTTGTCTTTTACCCCATTTTGAAGTTCTCCAACTGAAGACGGTCTACTTCATTAAGTGTTAAAGTTTGTTTGTATCATTTAAATTATCTTTAATCATTTTTAACAGATGAAATGGAGACGTCTAAGCTCGTTACATTCTTAACCCAACTGATATAATTTCCAGCGTTTATGTTTTCATAAAAATGTGTAAGTATAGCGATAGCCACAAGGACACAGTATCGACATCAAGGGCTCTGACCTTTTATTTCACAATATTTTCTCCCCACATTAAGCATAGGTTGACACCATTCTTTCAGCCATATGATATTTCATAGCACTGACTTCCATAATATATTAATTATGTTATTAATGAGCATTTGTGATGTGAGATACTCCCTTTGTATTCCTGAAACATCTGACCAGGCCTTCATGGTAACAACAGAATTTGGGATGCTAGCTAGAAAGGCCTGTTCCTGATGAGCTATGAGCACTGTTCAGTAGAATGTATCTCAATGGTTTTACCACAGAGAACTTTTGCCAAAATAAATTTTGCAGTAAACACTCTATTTCAGCATTTAGCTATCAGGCTTTTGAAAGATGTATCTGCTTATATAACACCAGTGGCAACAGGAAGATTTACACACCTCACCTATCCCAAAATATCACTTTGATTTACTTATTTAGAATACATCATTCTATTGAAAATTTCATTAACTATAAATACACTATCTGGTATAATTTAATTGTGAAGTTAACCCAGACTCATAGAGGGTTAGCATATGTATTCCTAACAGAGAATGAGGCCATCGATATTTGGAGAGAAAGAGATAGATATTTGATGAAGGAAATTGGCAAATATTAATACCTTCTTTCAAAATAATATATTTATTTCAGGAGAGCTAATTTTGGATGTACTTGTATTTATACATTTTTCCCTTATAGAACTTATTATGATTATCTGATATTAAACTCTTAAAAGCCCTACTTGAACTGTGGCCATTTCTAAATAGAAATATTAAATCAAGCATTTTGTTCAGGTTTTATAAATTTTATTGTTGAATGGCAGTGCAAGCAATTAGATAGACTATGTAATATATTGAAGATATTCCAATATACCATAGTGATCAGTCTTCAATGCGAGATGTGATTTTCAGGACATAATACACCTTAGTTTTTCTGAGCCAAATCGCTATACATTAAATTTTACTATTTAATTGAAATTTAATGCTATGGAGCAGAGGTTGGCAATATTCTTCCTTAAAGGGCCAGATAGCAAAAAATAAAATTTTCATCAGGCCATGCTATACCTGTTGCAGTACCTCAACCCTGACATTACAGTGTGAGAGCAGCAATAGAAAATACATAAACTGAAGGGCATAGCTGTGTCCCAATAAATTTTATGCATAAAAACAAATAATGGGCCAGATTTAGCCAGCAGGCTAGATTTCAGATTCCTACTATATTTGAGACTGGGGGTAACTAAATGGATGTGGGTGGGTGGAAAGTTACGCTCATCCTAATATCAAAGTATTAGGTACATTTCTGAGCTTACTTTTTCTACATAGCTCTTTCTCTCCTGAATGAAAATAAATGAACAGTTCTAAAGCATTGGTTTCAGAGGATAGCAGCGGGTCTCAATAGCAATTATGTTTCTGTGTTAATACTATATGTGGCTTTTAATACAATTGGTAAAAAATATCCTGTAAGAAACAAAATAGAGAATAAAAATAATAAATCGGCAAAGAATTCAAATACTCATTGGTCTCAGATTATTGTGCTGGGTCTTGGGAGAAAATATATTCTGAGGTCAATATTGTATGCAGACCTTCAACCAGTTCTGGGTTCCACTCTCCAAGGATGAAATACGAACATCTCATTTCCAATCTATAATCGATTGCACCACACTCTGGGAGAATATTACACTTCTCTACCTCATTAACATCAGGCTGGACGTGAGACTTGCTTTAGCCTATGAAATGTGAACACATGTTCCGTGTGCCACTTCTGAGCATAAAGTTTAAGATCTGTCAAGCGATTCTTCTGTTGCTTTTTTCCTGTCTTTATGAGGATCTTATGTCTCAGGTAGGATCTGTGTCTCCTGCCTAAATCCCAGAAAGAAAAAGACATATGGAGCAAAGTCACAGCTGACCTAGAGCCAGCGTGTGATGAGAGCAAAGCATAAACCCTTAGTTGAAATTCATTAAGATTTTCAGGATATTTGCTACCATAGTGTAATCTACTGAAAACTGATTTAAAAAAATTGCTTACAAAAGGTGGTTGCTGTCTAATAAAAGCACTAAAACTGGTGAGATTGGCCTTAGAGCCCAACAGTTAGCAACAAGGAAATAGTTATCAGAGGCTGGAAAGATGGTGACCTATGTATGCATTTGGGAGGCATTTGATAAAACCATTCCTGCCACTACTTGAAAGAAAGATAATATACTGAACAAGTCAGTGGCTTCAGGCAAAACGGCTGAGAAACAAAATGGTACTAATGTGTGCCCATGACTGCTGGCCTGACTTAACAAGGTGTGATGAAAAAATGAAATGACTCCAGAAAGTAATTAGCTGGTTTACAACTGGGGGATAGAGAGAATCTAGAAATTCTTGGATTTACAGGGTGAAAGAGGCAACTGTTTCTCGAAAACAACGAGTAAAAAATAAAATGTAAAATTGCTCTAAATTAAAAAAAAAAGGCAGTTTAAAATAGCTTTGAGGCAGTTCTTTGCCTGCGATAACATCTCCGAATGTTTTAAGGTGCTGTCTGGTAAACCATTTAAGGTTGACAAAAAGGCTCAAGGAAAAAAAAAATCGACAAAGATGTGGCTTTCCTACTTGTGTCTGATAAGCTCACTGTATATGTAAGACATCTAGATGTGGTTTTGCATATACTTAGCTGACTGGAAGCAAAGAGATAAAACGAAGTTTCGAGTTTTATTTCCAAAACAGCTATCCACCTGGAATGTGATTACCTGAGCCTTAAAACACATTCTGAACCTCTAATCTTCTATGAGCAACAAGCAGGATAAGAAAATTGCTCAGTACCCACGGTCAGCATATTCTCTAATACTTTCCTTGTACAAAGCCAAGAATGATAGCAGAAAAGTAAGGGCTATTCTAAGAATAAACAAAAAAACCATGCACAGCAATAAACTAAGGAACTAGCCCAAGGAATAGATCAGCTACCCCAGGAAGAATTTCTTAATACTCATAAAGGAACATTTTCCACCTTATGGCTCCTTGCAACGTTTGGGCCCAAGTAAGTTTTCAGAACTGCATGGATCAGAGTGTATCATATTGTGAGAACCTGGGATTTCAGCTTCTGTCATGACTGGATGGGATTTTGGGGAGAAGTAGTATGTTTTAGCTATAGGAAGAAAGAAAAAAATCTATTTGTGACTAAGCAGATGAATTATTTGTGCTCGAGATCATATAGTTTTGCCCAATTACTTGCTGTTCCCCCAATAACAGGACTCTCTTTGTCCAACCTATTTTTACCAAGCTTTGCTATGGCCTTGACTTGGCTAAGAAAATGTGAGTGGAAGAGACAAATGCTGCTTCTGATCGGGAGCTATCACGTGGGCCCACTAATGCCCTTTCCTTCTGCCATGACTTTGGCAAGAAGCTCCTCTGGCAGTTATCCAAGAATTAAAAAAAAAGCTCCATATTTCAGTCACAGCCAAGTAAGAGCTAGTAACATGGTCCAAGCAACATCTCACTGGGCATTCTCATTTTACTATGCCCAATATTGTGGAAGTTACAGAAGAACTTTGTAAAATCTAATAAACTCTACCAATACCAGTTTTATTGCAAATTAGATTTAGTTTCTGTTTTTTGAATACCTAAATGAACAGTGCAATTTGCTTATCCAAGTCATAAACGGAATCGTTATATGAAAGGATGTAGTAAGACCTGCGTTACTAAAGAAATCACTGAATCACGCACAAGTCAAAAAGTCTTAAGCGAAAAATATATTTCTCAAAAGGAGTTATCTTTTGAAAAAAATTTTTATTTTTGCATGTTGGTTGATGATTATTAAGAAAATAAAGGCATGTTTGTCCTTAATTTCTTTTTCATTGGGATTCAAGCTGCGTAAGAAGAAAATCATATTTTTTCTTTATCTAATTGCTTAAAGTTAAAGCTGCTCTATGAATCTAAATTATTGAATAATTAAACCTATTTAGAGTTCTGAAGGAAGGTAATGCTGACTAGTTAATTGGTGTGTTCTGTTTCTATTTCAAGCTTTGCCTGTCTTTCTCTTTAAATATCCACATTAAAATGACACTGAAGCTATATAAACCTTGTTGTTGTTTTTAATAGTTGAAGAAATATATATTTTAGAGTGTGTGCAAGAAAACAAAGCCTGATAAATCCAATTTGGACAGTTGCATAAATAGAATCACTTGCACAATTTGCCTATTCTATGTAGTTTTAGATTAGAAGTTCCATTACAGCTCATAAGGATTTACAAGCTAACAGAAAAAATCCCTTTTGACATAAATATGACTTCTAAAAAATCTGGGATAGAGATTGGAAGGATAGCTGCTCCCAAAGTCAGCAATAAAGCCTCGACTGGAAATCCGTTAGCCTGTGTTAGCATTCTGTTTGTTTACCGCCTAACAAGAGCCGTTGACTTTATCGATACGTGGGTCTCCATCTTTGCAGTTCAACGATCTATTTTTCATTCTTTTCTGTTATCATTAGCTTTTTTCATGAAAGTTTATACTTTGCCAATACAGCACATTTTTAGTAGCTAGGTTTAAAATCTGATCAAATTGGAAGTTGAAACAACACTGGAGTTCTAATATAGAGGCCTTTTTTCAGAGTTTATGCCAAGGAATTCCTATAAATAAATCGTTCTAGAATTTTTGGTAGCTGTTTGTGCTGAATCTAAATGTCTTCCAGGGTGAAAAGCAGCTATTGAACACACAATTGTTTACTTTTACTGTAAAATCTCATATTTATGTACTTGCTTATTGTATGCCATTTGTCTCATGTACTTGTCATTTTATCCTTTTCTTTTTAATATCATGTTATGATTATTGTTATTATAAAGTGGGTAGGGGAACCTACATTTCTTTACCTAGTTCACTGCCAGATGATAGGCTAAAATGAGAATTAAATTTTTTACCATGGATTTGATTTATTTTGGGGGATCATCAATAATTTAGAATTGAATATAAACCAGGAAACTGTTTCAGACATTCCTTCTAGAGCTGTAAGTAGGTTATAAAACAAATAAAGCTAAAAAGAAACACTTATTACAACCATGAACCAAGTGGCATTCTGGTAAAAGTTGGTTTAATGTTTATGTTTTATATGACAGCTTGAAATGTTTATCCTGAAACCTTCCAGTTTATCAAAAATAAAAAGAGTAAATAAGACAAGAAAAACAAAAGGAAAAATTCAGCACCACTCCTGCTTTACAAAGGGATAGGTTCAGCCCATTCAAGGTAAAACGTGTGGTGGCAAAATTATCTTTTTTTCTAGCAATCACAGTGTCTTAACACTGTAACCTTATTTTTGTGCATGTGTCAGCATTGGTGAATCCTGGAGCACACATGTCTGCTACAAGAATGGAAACTATTTATCCTCATCTTCCAAAAATATCCACGAAGTTTTCTTTTCAAATGAAGGCAAAATCAAATTTTCATGGAGAAGGAAAAACAAACAAACAAAAAACCCCAAAGTTTAAAGAGTTATGAAGTTACTGCCCTTTACAGAAAGAAGCCTGCTCTGAATGTCTGCTCACACGGCTGAGAAACAAAACGCACGATGAGCACTTATCTCAAATATTCACACCTCTGTGGGGTTATTCAAAATAAGCACAAAAACATTATTTTAGCAGTTATTAAAAGAATATGACATCACCCTGATAAAATTTGCTGATTGTAAATTTGATATTAAACTTCATTTAAAGTAATTGTCATGATTATGATTTAAAATAATGCCTGAGCTACCATATTTTTGTTTTCAGTTAGAAAGAGCTGCCATTGAACCTTTAATCTCAATATTATAAATCCATTTTTAATAATAATGAAATGTTTGTTCAATATCTGAGTTACATAATTTCACTTCCATTAAGATATAATTGCAAATTCATTCATAAACTGTTTTTTATTTTCATAGATAGATGATAGATAGATAGATAGATAGATAGATAGATAGATGGAAAGATATATATGATTCTGGCATTTTTATACAGATCGTAAGCCCAAATAAATCAGAGAAATTTTTTCTTCCTCTGTATTTCCTGGTATACTTGCCTTATTTATATTTGTAATTAAAACTTAAAGAAAGTGCCAGTTAACCTCCAACTATTCTATAGAACTAAATCTGGGAGTACAGAAATGAAACCCCCAATCCTCATTAAGAATATTTAAAAATGTGCACACTTATCTTAGAGAAAATAAATCGGTGAAGGGCTAAAAAATAGCAAAACAAAAAATAAAACCCCAAAACAAAAACAAAACCCTGTGCTTCTTATCTGCACAGCTGCCGAGAGATAAAATCAAACCCGGTGGTTAGAGACAGCATTTGGAGTGGGTGATCAGAATGTGCTGCCTTCCTTGTAGAGATGGAGTGAAGCATTGCAAAGTCGAGCCCACAGCCAAATAACTAAATAAAACATATGGTTCAGGAGCTCAATATATACTAAAGCTTTAACTTTAGTACATTGATTTTTAAGCTTCCTCTTCTAAACTTTGGTAGATTCTGAGGATTCAAATTCAGAGTTACTTCTAATTTAGTTCTTTCTGGAAGAGAAGTGAGAATTGGTACTTTTACTTAAATTTTTACCAGGCTGTTCAGATCCATTTTTTTCTGTCCCTTATGCTAAACATTAGTCCATAAGGAGGGAGAAAAGGTCTCTAAAGCATACAGCATATCTATCCTCATGTTATCTGTAATAAAATGATGAAAATAATAACTAGAATGTGGAACCAAAGACTATGCCTCCTACCTCAGTTTCCTTCTATAGCCTTTATTAGCATAAATTGAAGGGTAGTTTGAGAAGGCTGTAATTAGGGGCTGTGTTAACATAAATCTTGGGATCTGAGCCAACAGCCTAATATTCAGTGAAATACCAGTTCTTGGGGATGTGATTAGCTGCTTCAAATATAACATAAAATAAAATTTAAAATCATCAATGTTCATAGTTTTGGCAAATGCTGCATCCTAATTTCCCTTCCTGGGGAATTACAATGATAATATTTTAAAGGCTTTGAGTGGTCCTCATGCAAAGAAACGAGAGTCTCCCAAATAAGCATAACCACAGCCACCTTGTTCAGAGAGTACTTGCTAAAGGCTTGAGGAACTGGCATCTCCATAGCTCTATTTAGGTAATGCTACTATAGAACAATATAAACTAGACACTAAATCAGATGCCCAGAGACCTTTGGACAGGATCAATATTAGACGTTGTCTGGATGGTAACCATGTCTTCAAGCATCATTTACTTTATTTAATGGGCCTGACCTTTTGACATACAAATAAATAGTGAAACCTCTCAAAAAACCACACCCCTGACCTTGGCCAGCCATCTTATAAATGCATTCTTTGGTCAAAGTGGGGTGGAAATGAGGTGGGGGGAGGAGGAATGGGCTCTTGGGGACAGATTCAATCAATAAAAACTCCTTGTGTGTTATACGGTATGTCACAAGGGTATAATGTACAGCACAGGAAATAAAGTCAATAATATCATAACTATATATGATGATATATGGTTACTGGACTTATTGTGGTTATCACATCATAAGGTACGTACATACCGAATTACTATTTTGTATACCTGAAACGAATATATTGTATATCAACTATAATTTAAAAATAAATCTAAGAAACTCTTCGTTATTATTAAATAAATAACACACTTCGAAGGCCTCCTTTCCCTTCTCTCATTTCCTCTCTTCTTCTTTTCCTGTCTCTTTCTCTCTCTCTTTCCATCTCATATGTCTATAATATTTATAAAAATTATACTATTTGCCAAAATCTATTACTGCGTACTAATACGCAATAGGAGCCAAAAAATTCCTTTGTGTGGGAGTCTATATTCTATTAAAGAAGATGTAAATGAAATCACCATAAGATTAAATGTAACTGGCAAGCTGGAGTGAAATCTGTAAAAGTAGACCAGAGGATCTGACATCGTCGTACCTTGGGATGGGAATAGAGGGTAATGGTTGAATATCAGTGATCTTTTTCCTGAAGATTGACTTTTAAACAAAGATCAGAGGAATGGTTGCTTTTATTATCTTAGTTACCACTTGAGACTGAAAGACAAAAGTATAGATTAAATTTACCGAAAACTACTTTTCTTTTATATACCTTGAATGAGTTATTTTAAACCAATTAATCAATGATTTGTTAGTTGATCCAACTATGAGCTCAATACCAGGGAAGATACTTGATCTCTGTGTCGAGGAGTTTGCAAATTAATGAAAGCGCTAAAACCCATGTACATACACAATTCATGTTAGTTTTCTCAGGCATATTTGGGAATGCATATGAAAGAATTTTAAATTCTTTGCAAAAAATATATTACCTCCACATCAGTTTATAATTTCATACGTCCTCTTATAAAAACTTTGGCTACATTGAAATTAAATAAATAAGGGAATTCTCGAGACAAAAAAAAAAAAATCACACGTGAGCTTCAGAATCCTTTAGCTTTACTAAATCTTGTAAGAAGCCTGCTTGTCACTTGCAGTTGTGCAGGTTCTCACTTGAGCCCGACAACTGGGTATAATGAGTTCACCATACCTTACAAATACTTTCTGAGAGAAAGCAGACCTATGTACAGTTTCCCTAATGATGTAGGTTGTACTTCTTTCTCTCTGTGAGACTTAATAGTATTTACTTAAAACTCTGAATAGCCTATTCCTAGCTATGGAAAATGTAGAAGCTCAGTACTGAAATTTTCCAAGTTTGAACTCTATCGAACCATGATTGCCTCACGTTCGTGAATGGCTGCCCATAACTCTTCCTTGGATAGCGTCTGATATTTTATACTAAAGTGTTTTCAAGACTCTAAATTATTTTTTTTCCCAAATAATGACTATGTTGAGAAAGGCAATGTAATTCCTCTTTGGGCTTCGCTCCACCTCATTTCATTTTTAAAAGTTTGGCAACATCTAATTTGTACATTAAGCTTTAATAACTTTTTTTATTCCTTACAGTTCAGAAAATGTATAGAAAAGACAATCAGTTTCGTTGTTGACAAGATAGGTCAAGTAACTAGTCAGTTTCAAGACAAGGTATGTTGGAAGAGAAAAGGATGAAGCTAAGTTTCATTAATCAGAGCCAGTTTACATGTCTGTGGAGCAGCTATAATAGCAAGACAGGGTCCTATGCACAGGGCTAAATGGTTTTCAAGGAGTGCCCTTAATGAGCATGTGAATACAATAACATGATTTTCAGTCTTTGTAATTCTGGTGGAATGTTCTCCATTAAAATGTCAAATGTATCAAAATCTACTTAAAGTTGTAGATACAGAATGGTATTTTTAGTTCATTATTATTGAGCTTTTTCCATCGTAGTCACATGCTATTTTACCTAACTGTAAATTGAATGGTGTTAGGCAGTTTTAGCTCTTCCAGAAGATATGTGTTTCATTTTGTTTTGTTTTATTATTATTTATTATTATTATTATTATTTTTTGTTTTTAAAAGTCACATTGTTTTTTAGCCTAGTACTGCCTGTTTAGCTGTTAATTTTTCAGGCAGGAATTTTTCTAGAAGTGTGCCTACTCTTTCTCATTTGACTGATTGCAAATTTCATTTGTTTTAGTTTGAAATAAAGGGCTTCATCCGGTGGATTACCTAATAACTCCTTATGAAGGTGCCTAAATGAAAGAATGACTAGCATGTTTAAATATTAGCTATGTATTTCTGCAAAAAATTATATAATCTGAAGTGTGCACTTTTTGTAATTCAAAGTTATTACTGTAACTGTGAGGCTGGTTCCTGACTAGACATCAATATTCCAGTTCTTCTGTCTCTATTCCAATCCAGAAAAATCCATCAAAAGAGCAGGAAAGTTGAGAAAACTAAAAAATAAGACAGAAAGAAAACGTTGGGCAACAACAATACACTATCAAGTTGTTGACAGATCTGGTGAAATTCAGCTGCAGGAAACAGAAACCATTCTATCCATCTCAGTGAAGAAGGTTTAAACACAGGAAATTAGGGGAAAATCAGTTGGAGGACAGCAAGAGGCATTCTAGGCTGACTTTCCGGAAATTCCTCCAGAGCTCCAGTAAGACAGCTGATACTCCTGCTACCTCAGGATGTGGGGCTTCGAGGGGCTTCTGCTGGAAATTGACTCAAAGACTTCTTATTGTCCCCGAATGTGGAAGCTATCCCACCCATGACACGTCTTTCTCAGTCTGTCACAAAGCTAAGGATGGGTCACAGCTGAAGAAAATCCAATATTTCAGTGTTTGTATGCATCATCAATGAACATCAAAGTCTTATATTCCCAATTCTGCCTTCCAAATCTTATATGAGAGCATCAAATTGGAGGAATCTAATTTACATATAGAACAGAACTGCTAGGAAGTCTGAGGAATATTGCTTACCAAGCTCTGACATATAGAAAGGTACAATCAAAAGAGATTATGGCAACTCAATGTATCTACCACAAATTCATCCTTCTTCTTTCTCTTTTACATCTGTGCATTCCACTCAGAATATTCTAGTCCTTAATCATTGTCCATGTAAACTAAATTGTTCGAACTAGAATTTTGAGGCTGACCATATGTTAGAAAATCAGCCCGATTATAATTAATTAACTGGATCTGCCTTAGGATTTGAAAGTCACAGGTTTAGAAACTACCTTTAATTTTTTCACTGGGGACTGGAAATTAGCTGTCATGCAACAGTGTTATTTTTCTTAGAAAAATCTGCAAGTTACTTGAATCCTTTCCCAGGTTACATAATGGCCACATTTCAAATTATCCTATATTCAATTCACTTGGTTCATAAAATTTCTATTGGAGTCACAATTTATGCATTGGAAACATATTCATTTATCAAGGTCCTATTTTCTTGATCATTCCCATCCCTTTTTTTTTTCTTTCTAAATCCAAGCCAAATAACAAGAGAGCAATCCAGGACAAATTCAGAAAATGAACATTCATTTAACTAATATTCGGATATACAGATGTATATAATAATTCACTCTCCCACCATGAAGTCTGAAGTTTAATGGAAAGTTTAAAACGTAATGGCACTGTAATATAAAACAAAACAGGATGTATAAATTAGAATTATTTTCCTCCACGTTTCTCTGTACCACATGCTTTGTGGTTTGTACCTCTTTCACCTCATTTCTAACTTAAGATCTTGTTCCTAAACTCAAAAATTTGGTAATCTCATGTGGCAATACAGCCATAAATAAATAATAATATAAAATTGTTTAAACTGAGTTCCACAGTAGAGCTGCAGACAATAAAGCTGATTGCAGATAATACCTTAGAATTCTCCCTTACCAATACTCAGACAGGGGATGCTGTTGGTCTCTTTTAAAACGCTGTTAAATATGTATATTTCTCTCTGTGCTTCAACACCTGACACTTGGCCTTCATGACTCTATGCTCCTCTCTTCCCAGCTTTCCAGTTTCCGTATATGCATATGTGTCTGTTTCTGTTTTTCTCTGTTTGTCTCTGACTCTACCTCTCTCCTTGATTCAGGTTGCAAATCCTTGTTAAAAATAATCTTGATCAAGTATCACTTTCTGACATCTCCGTGATTAATACTTATACTAGTTTGTTGTTCACCATTGGATCAAATCATGGACTTATTAAAGAGATATGTTAAAATTAGTTATCCTGTACTCTTAATTTGCACATGAAGAAAATAAGCCTCAGAGAGTAAGTGATTTTTCCATCCACTTTGAATTAAACATTTAGTGCCCCCTATATATCCATTTATTCAACATTCATCAGACATTTATGCAGGACTTGGATTGATTCAGTAAAAACCCATACACTTCATCATGATCTCTCCAATGCCTAGCAGTGCACCTGACTCATGCAGTGTATGCAAGCAATACAGATTGGATGGATAAATGAGTATATGAATGGATGAGGGACTGAATGAATGTGAAATACTCTAGGAATCCAGAAATTGCAACAATCTTTCACTATAATCCAGCATTAGTGGCTCTTCCCAAATATCAAAATAGAAGACACTTAGGGTTGGGAACTTGCTTGGAAAGGTAAGCTGGATTACTGATTTCAAAGTTGCATTTGTATAGCAAACTGCCTTGACATATTTCAGGTTGATTTAAAGAATTTAATGGAACTTAGGGGTATTTTCCTCTGAGCCAACCCTTAGTGGAGCCACACTGCCCATGGCAAAACCTGTGTTGCCTTGCAGAGAGATACTTTTCCAGCATATATTACTTGTATTTTGTTCATACAAATTGTATTTATTGAGTCGCGTATATTAGTGGATAGAAGATTCCCAACCTGTGGAGCTTACACTATAGAAAATAAACACTAGATATAATAAAGTATTTAATATATTATGTTAGAAGCTGATACATGCCAGGAGAAAAACAAAAAGCATAGTAAAGCAAGGTTGATTGGGTGTTCTGGGCAAGTGAGGGGAACAGATTATAGCAATTAAACTGTATTGTGAGGACCAGCCTCTTTGACAGGGTGAGATGGGAGCAGAGGCTTGAAGGAAGATGAGGTTTCAGGCAGAGGGGAGTGTTGAGCATAAGGACAGGAGTTTGCACGCAGTGTTTGGGAAAAAAAAGAAGAAAGCCAGTGTGGTTGGGAGCAAGAGAACACAATATAGAGAGGTCAGAGACACAAGGTGACATATGAGGCATAAAGTGGGAGCTGTGTTGATCCTTGAGGAATGTCTTAAGGACTTCAGCTTTTATTTTGCCTGAAACAAAGAGCTATGCCAGGTTTCTTAGCAGAGCTCATTCTGCTTCTGTACTATTTATAATGCAGCTCATTCATTCACATATTTATTCACTCATTTTCTATAAACAGGTGTCATGGGTTTAAAAACTGAGAAATAGGGAGAGTTAGGGTAATAAATGAATTTGAATAAGAGGAAAAATATGGAAAAGGAATTAAAACGGTAGAAAGATAAAAATTTGGGGTCAGAGTGAGATATTGGAACTTATGAATTCTGAAGTGATAGGGTCTCAGCGATAACAAGAAATATTTTCCTTTTCTTCTTTCCCTTGAAAGTTGAAATTGTACCGGAGTGCTAATTCTTGCATTACCCCAATCTCAAGTGAGACTAATCTCATCTCTTCTGTTTTCTTATACTTAAATAGTTTGTATATTTAATTTAATTTAACCAGAACGTTCACTGAGTCTGTGACAGAATGGCTGAGAGCTCCTCTTTCCTGTGTCGGTGAGCCTGGCATTACTTATTGATTTTACAATTTACTAGCTATGTAACCTTGGTGCATTACTCAACTGCTCTGTGCCTCTGTTTCCTATCGGTAAAATGTGGATAATGTAGTATCTATCTCATAGGGTTTTTGTAAAAATAAAAGGAGTAAATACTTATGATGTGTATTTCTTTAGTGATAAGGATGACATCAACAATACACATTTCTTTAGTGATAAGAATGACATCAACAATGTACATTACTATAATATTCTCACCACATGTACCAAAAGGGCTTCAGAAATTCCATAAGAAATAGTCCCTATCTTCATGACATTTTAACCCGTTACTTCATTATAGGTTGTCTTATGCATGACCTAACTTTCTAGGAGCATATTCTGTTTTTTTTTTTAATCAGATTATGTGTTCCAAAAAGACATGTATAGTAATTAAAAATATATATATTCATTTATGTATTTATATTTATATTATTTATATATTATATATTTATATTTTATACTTAAATATTTGGGAGAAAATATAAATTAGCTATACATTGGATTTCTATTAATTTGACTGCTTTATTTCTTTGAGGACTATTGTTACTTATTCTTGAGCTGAATCATATTTCCACTGTGTGATCCTGAGAGTAATGCTCTGGATATCAAAAACAGAAACCAAATTGTAGTTTCCAGCTTAAGTCTCTGCTTTCTTGGATACATTGTAATTTTTCTTCCTTATAAACTGCTTGCTCTGTCAGGGTCTTTGCCCTTGGAATTAATCATCAGATCTTCTCAAGTAGACATTTTATTGCTCTTGTCTTTAAATACTTAATGGTGAATTTTCTGGGGATTTCCAGCAGCAGCATTTCCTCATCTCAGCTCTTTGTTCTATAATTATCTAATTTCTTCACAAGCATCTTCCCAAGAGTTAACCACTTCCCTTTTTTCCCAAGGTCTTTATTCTTTAGGGATAAAATGACACAGTTATATATAGACATGATATGTATCTTGGTATTTCTATGTGGACAAATATGTCCTCCTTATACTTTATCAGATTCTTCAGATTTAGAACACTGTGACTTATCCATTCGGATCACAGGCAATGACATTATAACTACCACAATTTGCCACAATTTGGGCCCTGAGGGTAGCAATATTTAATACTTCTTCTAGTCTAATTACAATATGGAAGTGTTATAAACACAGACCGGCAAGAGAGATAATATTATGTCTAACACAGCAGTGGTATGGCAATTGACACTGATGGCTGTGCCAAATAGCAGACTGGCAACTTTAAAAGCCTCTTAATAGCCTTAAAGTTCTTAGTTATTTGCCATCTGAGTCATTTCTAGATTTTATTAGCAAGACACAGGATTTAAATGTCTCTACAAATTCATCAAAAGATCAACAACTATACCTTAAAATAGCATACTCCTTAAAGGAAAGTTATGTTTAATTTAATCTCTATTTTTTTAAGTGTCTCCAAATAATAGAAATGAATACGATAAATTTAAATTTAATAATGCATGTGTTATTTTAAACAAAATGGGGAGTCTGATGCTACATCTTATATTTTGTGAAAAAGATTCTATGTTATTCAGATAGAGGGGAGCATGAAGCATGTTCTTGTCACGTGTTGCAAGCACTTGGAAGAGTGCCTTTACACAAAGTAAGGGCTCCATGAACGTTTGTGAAAAGCCGTATGGATTCTATCATTAAATAGCCACTCTTTCCTTGTTTCATATAACTGATTTATATTTCTGTGCTTATCCTGTAAATATTATGACCCCAGAACTGACTTACTGCATATAAATTATATTCTACATAACACATTTTTCTTATTTCACAAAATCATTTTATAATTATTTTCTTGTATGCATTTGCTACTTTATTTAACAAATATATACATATTGAGCATCTACTATGGTGTCAAGTACTGTGTATACTTCTAAAAGTCTTTGCCCTTCAGTAGCTTGTTATCTGGTGATGCATACAGGCACTATTGCACAGACTGAAAGTGTTAAGATAAGCTTACTGTGTGGGTCGATGACAGTATATGGGGGGAGAAGCAATAATAAAATTTGGGAGGAGAGAATAGGATGACAATTTGAAAGAAGTGACAAAAAAGCTACAATGGGAAAGACAAAGAGGGGTAAAATAGTTAATAGGAGGGATTGAGACCATGGTGCTGGTACCAGCTCGTGAGGTCCTAGTGTGCACATCGCCTCCCAACTCCGCAATCGGCGACATAGAATCAGCAGCTTGAAATAGACCATGGTTGGAAACCGTGGGCCTTTTTGTTTAATTCCCTTCTACGCTCACCCAGTCTACTTCCTATTGTATCCATGGTGGTGACAGGGGTAACGAGAACTGAGAACAATGCCGGCAGAAAGATAGAGCATGCGCAAAGGCTCAGGTGCTGGGACCTCGTGCCTTCTTGGGAAAAACTTTCAGTATGGCTGGAGAATGGTGTTTGACGTGGAGCCCGTTGGTGCTGGCGAGATAAACAGCAACGGTGTCATAAAATACCCAGTAAACCATATCATGTACAGTACAGAAAATACATTTAAATTATTTTTTGGGGAAAAAAAAACTTCATAATTTTGAATGTGCAAAAAATATTAACTTGTTCAATAGAAGCTGAATTTCCTGTAACTTTCCGAAACATGTTATTCCATTGCCCCGTTGTTTCTCTCTCCTCCGGTGACAGGTAGTTGCCCTTGGAACTGTTTTTCTATTATTTCTTTTGAGAGTTTCACTATTGGCATTTGTTTAACTCTCTGAACATAAAAATTATTGTTGTTATAATTGTCTTTTTTGTCTTCATATCTGTGAAAATGACAGTTTCAATGTTGCCCTTCTGTCGCCTGCTGCCAGGAATAATTCACTGTTTTTACACAAGCTGCACTTTCCCTACTATTCCTACTTTCCCATACAGATGGTAAACAGTGATGAGATCACTTAATTTTCTCATTACCATGACAGAGTCTGGAACCAGAACTGCCTGCACAGAGACGGCTTTGCCTGAATATTTTTTCTATAACTATAACTTGTTCCTAGAAACTCTGAAGCTCTTTACTACATGAATGGAACATCACAGACAAATATGGATTGTTTGGGGGGGGGCATAATTTCCCTTTATTCTGATCCGACTGGGAAGAGTTTCAGTCCAGAGCTTCTACCATTCACAGGCCTAGCACTCTGAATTCTAATCAAATATCTCAGTGATTAACCTGAAGCCTTTCCTTGTATTAATGAAAGAGAGCGACACCCCGGTGTTCATGGGAGTCTATACAACCAAAGATTTACTTTTCCTGCCCTTAATTCCATTATTATGGAAGTAATTTTTTGTCCCTTATTTGTATTTATTATTGGAGTTATTTATTTCCTTTGTGTTTGTTATTGGAATTTTCCATCATTCTTTTTTTAAAGTGATGTTATTACTATTATTTTTATTTTTCAATTGCAGTTGACATTTAGTATTATTTTATTAGTTTCAGGTATACAACATAGTGATTAGACATTTATATAATTTACAAAGCGATCCCCCTGATTAGTCTATTTGTCCTTATTTATTTCGACTAATTTGTATTATAGTTTTTACGCTTTATTTATAAGCTGTATCGTTTCCCAATTTTAATATTTTTGTGACATTTTACACATAGTTTTAAAATTTTATTTAGAGTTATAGACTTGCATGGCCCCAATAGCAATTCTTTATTTCTTCCACACTGACAAAAATTTTCAGATAAGACAAGGGAGAATCCTACACTTCCCAGGCCTTCTAATTGTTAAGTCTGTGTGAAGACAGAGGCAGAGAATGGAGTTATGTAGGCATGTGACCAGGAGAGCATGGAGCCATGAGGAATTGAAAGAGGCAAGGAAGGATTCTTCCCCAGACCCTTCAGAGATACTGTTACTCCACCAACAACTTGATTTTGGACTTCTGGCCTTCAGAACTGTAAAATGGTAAGTTTCTGTTGTTTTAAATACTAAGTTTGTGGTAATTTGTTATATGACAGCCCTAGGAATCTAGTGCATACTATGAACTAGACTATTTACGGGTTCTAGGAATTAGGACATGGCATTTTTAAAAGCCATTATTTTGGCTACCACGTTACACAACTATATTAACTATCTGTAACTATACAAAGTAATGTCATCATACAATTTTTTTTTTAATTTTAGAGGCCTATTATATACCACAAGTAACTGCTATCAAATGCAGATTGGTTGCTTCAACCCAGATAGAACAATAGTAAAGTAATGCCATCTAACTTTATTAACATTAATGATAAGTTATATTTATAACAATATTCAAATACTATCTCATTATCTATTTCTCCATAACAAATTTTTCCATGACTTAAGGCTTAAAGCAATAATTAGCTTACTTCCTCATTATTCTGTGGGTCATGAATTTGGGCAGTGCTTTGTTGAGATCATTCAGTTGGCTGCATTCAGCTGATGGGTTGCCTGGTCCCGAAACTGTCAAACTTCACCATGTTATCAAGAATGGTGAAAGTCCAATGGATCAGCATCACTTCCTCACATTCTGCTGGTCAATGACAGTCACAGGGCCAGATCAGTGTCTAGGGAGGGGGAACTGATACAACTCTTTATATGAGGACTGGGTAAGGAATCATGAGCTTATTTAATGCCTCATATGCAGAGCCTGCTTTGCAGCCATATGACCTGTTTGGCTGCACAGGGCTCCACATTCAAAAGAGAACTCACTTGGTTTAATGAATCACTATGTTTACATCTGTACTAATTTTTGAACAACGGGTCCCTAATTTTCATTTTGCACAGGGCACCACAAATTATGTAGCCAGTTCTGACCACTTTAACCAGAAAGGTAAAAAACAAAGTATTAAACTTATTCTTCAGATGATAAAACCGATTCACAAATATTAAGTAATTTGTGTGAATTTCCATTTATAGTAAGTGGTAGAGTAGGATTTCTAATTCCAGACCTACTTTTTTGTTATAGGAATCCATGTTCTTTTCCAAGTATAAAATTTCAAAGTTTATTATGTGCCTGTCATTTGCCAAGCTAGAAGCTTTAAAGTCTTTAATGTATAATTGATAAGATTATTCATTATTACCTTTATGTTACAAGAAGAAAAACCCTATCTCTTCAAAAGCTGTAGCAGTCCCATGAAAGAACCTGACTTGGCTCACTTTTGGTCACATGAACTATGGAGGAACACGTTCTAACTGACCGGGTTCGAGTCTCTTGTCCAATATTAAATGAAGTCATGCGAAGTACCACTCAGATCTTATGAGCTAAAATGGAAGACTAGTTCCCTAAAAACATGGTTGACAGAAAAACACAGTATTTCTACTAAGTAGTTAAGATGTAATATTCAACTATATTTATCATATTATAAATATGATATAATATGGTCTTTTTAAAACCACAATGTAGATTTTGGGGGCTAATTCTATGTTATTATTACCACTTTGTGGTCCAATTCATTCTCAGTGATACCATATGGAAAGATCTGCCTGTGTTAGAAAAACACCTATATACATATTCATTGCTTAAATGTGATATCTCATAGCATATGCACAGAAGCAAGTATTGTTAGTAAATGGGCCATCCTAATATCTTATGAGTTTATATGGGATTTGAGACTAGTCATTTGTAGAATGTATACTTTATGCTATTTTTATGTAGACAGAATCTGTGATCATGGCCACAAGAAAAATGTTATTGCAAAGTGACTAGAAAAATCAACTGCCCTCTTTCCCATCCTGTTTTATATTAGTCTCTATACTAGGTAATTTCTGCATTAATTTATTGCAATTATTGTTATTCTAAATTGTGTATGGAAGCTAGAAGTCTTCTTTCATCATTAAATATTTTGGTTCCAAGTAATTTAGTGGGTTTTCCTTTCTTCAGCGTAATCTTATTTCTTGCAAATTTTAGCGAAATATAAACCTATATACTTGTTTTCTGGGTAGAAATAGATAAATACATACTGTGAACATTTTAAATGAAGTTTTACATTTTAGATATGATCCACTTGCACTGGGAACAAATAAAGTAACAGAAACATGTTAATAAAATATCAAGAAAAAAGTTATTTTAAACTGAATTTAAAGTGTAACCAGAAAACATATTTTCAGACATTTCACAGATAAAACTAGTCCTGAGTTGGCTGTGATAAACTTCTGAGTAATTATGCTTTTTATTCTTTTTTATCAGAAAGCCAACTCTTTGCCATCTTTTCCAACTAATTTAACAGCAGAGTAGAAAAATTATCTTGTAGATGAAATGAATTTTTAAACCTCTTTACCTTCTCATAATGAAGTTTACCGCTTATGAATCTAGTATACATTTTTCTTATCTCCCTTCTCGATTTTATTTGGATGGAGAAATGCAATGAGTTTAACAAAAGCAAACATCTGAAGAAAAATTATCCATGTCATCCATTCACGTGGGTTGGACAATAAGAAGGAAATGAAATTTTCATAATTGCTTTTTGAAAGGGATTTTCTCATCTGGTAACAGTTTTCTCAACTGTTACCTAATGGTAACAGTTCCAGTGACCATACCGTGTCCTGGAGGTTGAAAACTCTGTTAGTCAGAGAAACAGAAGGACTTAAGTCCTTCAAATGTTTGCGGAACCACCATACCACACCTAGAAAGGCTATCTCTGTAAGTAACTCTTTTATGTGAGATAATAAACTAATTTATTTAAGGACCCGAAGGCTTTAATGATTTACTGCTTTATTACTTGTTGAATGTAAGTCTCAGGTAATAAATTTGTTCTCTTTGCGTATTTGAGATTCTGTTTTGTTTTTATTAACTTTTTCCTTTTTTTCAATATTCAAACCATCTCTTCACAATAAGCAATAGAATTACCGTGCTTCAGTTCTATTCAGATTTGCCTATTTTTCTTAGAATATAGTTCATGTAAATGGACTGGAGAATGTAAATTGCTTACCCAATGGATTCAATAATACTAGTTAATCGATGTTTCTAGTAATACAGTTTTAGGAACATACAGATGCTCACAGATAGTTGTGGGTTGACTATAGCATTAAAAAAAAAAAATCCAGGTAGTTGTAATTTATATCTAAAATCTAAGTTATAGTTGCTATTTGTAAAGAAAAGTATGATAGACTTAAATCTAGATATATAGATGAAACAATAATGACCAACCACTGACAAGCCTTCTGCCCCTTGAAGCACACAGCGCCTCAGTTGTGCTTTACTCACAGCTCTTCAAAAGATTTTTGATCCTTAGATAAAGAATTTGTTAACACTTTAAAGTTTTAAACTTAAGATCTATAAAGACTTTTCTATTTCTGAGTCTGATGTGTGATAGTTTTACTTAAGCCAGAAAATTCCTATACTTCTAGACCAACAACTCACCCCAGGCATTTTTGGGATACTATCATTACAGTGAAAAAAATAAAAGAGACGTCCAAAAAATCTCTATTTAAGGATATAATGTAAAGAATGAAAAGAAATGACCTGAGGATTGGGTACTTTATAAATTCACATCGAGGGAGATTTAATTCTTTTCCTGTCTTTAAAATTTCTGTTATTGCTCCCTCACAATCTTGCCTAAGTCAAGGTATAAATTTAATATCATGTTCATTGTACAAGACATTCTCGATATCTCCTAATCACAATTAATCAATTTTTTTTTCTTTTCTGTCTTATTACACATTGATTTTGTCTTTTTCTGGAACCTATATTGTTTTAGCTTATATCACTGTCATCTGTGGTTTTTATTTTCTTCCTTATCTGATTTTAAGTTTTTAGAACCCAGTTATATTTTATTCTTCCTTGTAATCTCCAACATCCAGGTTCTTTCCATTGTAGCTACTCAATTAATATGTCTGAGCACATCCCTGAATGACTAAAAGTAATCCCGTACTATAATCGCATCTAGAGAGAAAAGTATTATTGCATCATGTGGAGCTGTGAGAGGACATAAAGCTCATATACTTAAGCTCTCAGATTATGTTTTCAGCTCAGATGTTTTCTCAAGAAATCTAATACTTGGGATTGCTCTTTGTAGAGGCACCTAAATTCCTTGAGGAATATGAGCGATGGACAATCATTATTTTTGTTTCATCATTCTTCTTTAGGCTAGTGAAGATATTTCTTTAAAATAAATATTCCTGGAAATATCCAACCCCCTACTCCAATTTAATTTGGACAGCTGCATATATAGAATCACTTGCACAATTTGCCTATTGGTTGTTAGCTTCTGAACATATCCCCAAATGCCTTTACATCCCTTAAAGAAAAAATATTAAAAAAATAGAGGAAGAAATAATGTATCCTGGCAAAACTTCAATTGTAATGGTAGTGGAATTATTTGACAAGAACTCAAACAGAAATTATATTTTCTTACTGTCAACCCAGCTAGAAATGAATTCCACCTGTGAGCGAGGTAGTACATTTTTACGAACATTCATAATTCACATTTTTAAAAAGATAATTTATTTATTTTATGATGACATTGGTTAACTAAATCTGATAAGTTTCAGTTGTACATTCACAACTTTTTGGACGAAGAAAACATTGCAGACTTAATTCTGAATATATAGCTGAAATGATATTGACCAACCACTGGCATTCATAAGATTTTAACTCAAAATGCTCAACGAATTCAAGATTAACATAAATTTCTTTACTGAGGGCAAAAAAAAAACAAAAACAAAAAAAACAACAAAACAACAAAACCGTGTGCTTTACTTAATATTTTTTAAAACCAAATTAAGTTCCTAAAAATGTTTTCTTTACTATCTAAATCCGATATACAAAACAGGTTCTTCTTTAAGAATTGATTTGGATTTGAAGTAAAAGCATATCCATTTAAAAACTACATATGACCAAGTTGCACAACTTCTCTAATTCTTTCTTTAGCTTAGTGTTATTTTCATCAAAGTGTTGCCTAAACTGAGGGGCTATTCTAACTTTGTCAATATCAAAAAAAAAAGGTCTCTTAGAAATTTTCTTCCTGCTACATTATAAGCAAAGTATATGAGTCCACAGATTATAAAAGAAAATCTTTTGCATATTGATTCATACTAGAAAAAATGCATAGAATCATTATATTGCTTTATTACATATCGTTCCAATTTCAACAGTGTCTCTTATATTACATAATAACCTGTCTAGCTAGATCATAATAAGCTTTCCCTTTCATTGGTGCTTCATATTCTCTTTTATATGCATATTGATAATAGTGAGAAAACATGAATCAGTCATTTTTTCTCTTTAATTATTGAATAACTAGCAAGCATTTGTTTCATTTCACAAAAAAATCTTGAACTTGAATCAACAGCATACTAAATCTTTAAGACTCTTTCCAACTCGATTAATGAACAGTGAAAACAGACACAATGTCGGCAAATACATTGTCTATTATTTCGTTTCGATGATTCTAAAAACTGGTGATTTTTCATAGCATTTGCATGTATATACTGAAAATTTTAATAACTATATTTGTGACACTTTTTGTATCTTTCACTTCAGAAAATTGAGCACATTTATGTTCAATATGTATCATACGATGCAATAAAACAAGGTAAGCATTAGTCTCTTAGAATTTCAATAAATCTGGAACAGAATCTTTAATCTAGCAGTAAGTTTTTTGACAGATGTAAATGTAATTTTGAAAAAATACATAACCCAAATATTAATTGGTCAATGTCTCTTATACTGAGGAATTCATTTTACACCTAAAATGTACAAATTTTAAAATTTGAAACAATTGATCATTGATATTATTAGAAAGATCTTGTATTATGTGAGCAATTATTTGGTGACTTAATTAAAAAAATCATTTTTTATAAAATATACACTTTTCTATCACTCATAATTTCTATACAAAATTTCTATAAATGAAACAATTTATTTTTGCCATCTCTCCATAAAATCATAATATCATATTATTTTGAATGAGTTTTGAAGGTCAACCATTTAAATAAAAATTAAATAACTGAGCCCACACATAGCAAAGTTGTTGCCGGAGATAGCTAGTATACTGTTATAAAGAAGTCTTATGATTTGGATTATTCATTTTGATTATTTTAGCCTATGGTTTACCTTATCTTAGATAATTCCTTAACTTAGCCCACAATTTGCCCTTCAGCTTAGGAAACTCAATAACCATGACCTTTCTGAAACAGATTTGTATTAAGTGTCCCCAAGAGACTGATATATTAAACAAGAAATTTTAGGCATGCATGTTTAGTCTTAAATGAATTTGTCACATAGGTGAAAATAGTAACTTCATACAGAATGGAAATCTAACCGATAAGCAGAAGATTTTTTAGGAGGATATTATCAGAACAAGGTAAGTTAAATAAAGCAACTTTATGAGCGATTTCACTTTGGATTGAGCTAATCAATTAATCAAATTGAAAACTCTCAAAATGCCCACATCTCTATACACGTCTCCAGAAGACAAAGAATCATACCGTAAGCACTGAAGCTTCTATCTAGCCCTTGTTCTCTTCATTAGTCTTAACTATCTTCCCCATCAGAACTTGGCTGAAAACTTCTGACTCTTAATTCACTTACTTTCTTTCCTCTATGGGTCCAAGGTTGTTCAACTCATCCCCACTTCCTCATCCCTCCCCTTCTCCTCACTATATTTTCATTAATTATGTAAATTCAACAAAGAAAGCCAATTCTCATAAACCTGAGACTCAGTTTCCTTGCAATGGCTCAGCTTGGGTATTCATGTATTATTTTTACAGTTCAGCTTTTAGAGGATGTCCTTATATTCACACTTCCAATTTTTTGAGAGCAGTTTCAGTGTAATGCTCCAAATATGGACAAAAGATCTAAGAAAGGATGTGCCCAGGAAATTTAGCATTTCTCTGCAAATGCTGAGTCTACAGAATAACATTATGATCTCTGAGAAGTGTTCGAAGGTCTCAGTTGACTCAACTGACTGTCTTTACTTTCGCATACACCTCTTTTACTTATGAAATGTTTTCAGACTGAGAGGCCTTTTGAATAGTCATTCCCAGGACTCTGGTTTTAGATTCATGAATGTGGACAAACAGTCAGAAACAGACTCCCAGGATTTCCATAAAGATTTGAAACAAAATGAAACAAAACAAAACAAAACAAAACAAAACAGAATTTGTTCTAAAGTGTTTTGGCTTTTTCTTTTGTTTTTCTTTTTGAGTATTACATATGACAGAAGCATTAAGTCTAATGAAAATTAGTCTTTAGCAGGAATTCAAGCATGCCAGAGTTGTATATATTAAACTTATAATCTTTTAATAAGAGAAGTTCTTAAAAGCCCGGGTTGTTTTTATGCTATTCTGTTCCATTATACCTAGTACATTTAATATGTGATCATCATACTTTGAAAATAGTATCATTTTTTAAAATCAAAGAAATATACATTGTGAGATATTTTTAAAGAAAAAATTACTAGATCAACATTTATTGAGCTATGGAGAAATACTAACAATATAACAATATTTCCATACTCTTGTTTTCCTATGAAAGAATATTATGCAGGCAGAGTTTAACACCATGACTTCCTGGAGTATCAATTTTGAGATTGTTTCCTACGCCATCAGAGTTTTGTTTCCGAGTTATTTTACTGTGGATGGCAGGACATCTAACTAAATACATTGCCTCACTGAAACAGCCTGGACTTTAATTCTGTAACAGTCCTGTTACATTACCATCTTTCGGAAATCCTGTCACTAAGTCATGGCAGTAGGAAAGAGGAGCAGGAAAGGAACATTGATGAAGGCAGTTGCTTTCTGGTGATTTCCCAAGAGAAGACAAACACCAATCTACTGAAGGACTTTGGCTGCCAGCAGGTAAAATCAGGACACTGCCTTTATTTCCAGCACATTAGGAAGGTTTCAATTCTGCCCTCCTCAGCTCAATGGCAAACATGCTGACAGACCCTGACCTTTCATCAGCGGAATCAGGGAATCTGAAGGTTATTTTAGGACTATGTAGCAACAGATTCATAACCCTTACAATTTCTGAGAAGTAAGTATTCAGCCTCCTCATTTAGGGAATGTGGTAATCTATTTGTTTCTGCTGTAATTTCAGAAAAAATAATACATAGGTTACAATATTTGTTAAGTGGCGTTTTTAATTTTTCTCTTTGTTAAATGGAGACGATTGTTCTTACTTCAGAAGAAATGTTTTCCTCTTTTTCTGGTGTTCACTGACCCATTTTACAGTAGGTAAGAAATGTATAAATATCATCTAAAACCTCAAGATGCAACTGGCACTTTCTGATTTTTCCACATTAGTGACTGAGCCTTGACAGTCTCCTGCTGGCTTCTTGTCCTAGCACTCACATACGAATGTCCTCTCCTCCATTCACAGTGAAGTTACTCCCTGCACCATTCAGTGTTTTTCACACCTTCATGGTTTCACCTGCGCTGTTCCTCTGCCTGGAACATGCTCATTCGTCATTGCTTGCTCGGCTGCACCTCATGTCAGTTCCTCTATGCAACCCTTCTTTAAATGCTCGAATCTGAGAAGGTTAGATGTCTCTCCTCTGCTTTCATATTAGGTCATCTCAGCACCTTTTACTTTAGGGAGAAGACTAGTTGTTTATTCTACATGAAGTAAAATTGACGTAACTGTCTGTCTACAATCCATAGCATACCTGCTGAAATGTAGTAGGTTTATATTATTTGAATAAATGTGTTAATGGTGGTTTGTTATTTAATGTTGTTTAAAGAAGAGAATAATTTTTGTAACTTTTCCCCTTTATATACAGTGGACTCATTTTACAATTTTAATGGTTATTTTTTTTCTACAGAAAAAATTCATTAGAGAAAAGACCTAAATATTTTTTATGTCCATATAAATAATATGCCCTCTAAGTTTTAGAGAGATTTACATCTACCACTACTTAAATATTCAATTACATAAAAATAGTTAAGCAAAGATAGAGTTGTGTTTATTTATTTATGGATTCTACCACTTTTCACTGTTTCTCACTGCCCTTATGTCTTCTGTTACATTTTTACAAACACCCTGAAATCACTTGCATCTTTTATCCAATTATCTCCATTTGCCAAAGCCCAGCCTTTGTTAAATCCAACATTGCTAACTCAACCCTATCCAAATAATGGGCCAATAAATCTATCACTTGATCTATAATTTTATCTCTATCTCTATCTCCTATTGTCTTAACTACTCTCTTTTTATCTCTCCCTGCTGAATGATTCCCTTGAGCATGGAAATACACTATATCCTACCTCTCGAAGTATTTTTACACTCTATATCCTATCCTATTAGTTAATTTCTCTTCTCCCCTTTATAGCAAGAACTCCTTGGAAGTTGTCTATGCTTACAAATCCAATTCTATTCTATCTGTTATAGGAGATAATACTAGTTATTGAAAATAATCGATCTGAAGGTACAATAGGATACTTATAATCCCATAAGTTTTTTTTTTAATAGCAAATTTGAGTAACAAGAAATGGAGTTGACCCAAGACAAAAATACAGGTACCAAGGATGCACCTAAAATTGAATAGCACACATATTCAATTTGCAGCAATGTGCAGTTTTGTGGTTTCTTTTAGTCACATTTGCCAGCTGTGTATGTTTGGGGAAGCTGAATGTTTAGATTGATCCAGGATTGCAGATACAGAAGGGCAGAAGATGGATGAACTTGAGAAAGCTCACATGAGAGTAATTAATAAAATAAACCAGCAATTCATGATTAGATAAGGAATATGTGAAACCAGGAGGGTACTTATAAACCAGAAGAAAATAGAAGCATAATAAGAGGTAGTTAGGATGAGATCAAAGTGGTTGAAGTTGAAATGAGGGAGGTGTAGAGCAGGCAACTGAAGAGGAATTTAGGTTGTCACATCAAAAAATCCATATACAAAAACATGCTCGGTTGTAACCATGGCACCTGTTCTAATAATTCAGAGTTAAAATGTGTAGCCTTTACCGATCCTTCTAATTTTGATAATTTTTTTAGAATTGTATTCTCCGCAGGGGGTAAAAAGGTGTTTGAGCTAAATAAATATGTGAGAAATGGTGTTTGTACACTTGAGAAAACTGGTACTATTCTCAGGCTGACATTTTCTTAGAGAGTTTTTTCATAAGCTATGAAAGAGAACACACGTGTTTGCACTGTTTTCTATGACATGAAGGTTGTCCTAGGTATCGTTCCAACTCAGAAGTATCACTGTTTCTGTTGTGTCTTCTCTGGTAGTTGGAATGACGACACCTAATATGTCCTTTTTTTTGGTCTGAGAAAGGGCCATGCATCTAAACTGAGAACATAAAACCACCTCAGGGCGAGGCCAGGACAATCTGATCTTCATCATCACATTTAGTCATTTTTCATCTCTCTCTCTCTCACTTGCTTTCTCTTCCTATTTTTATGTCCATACATTAATATCTCTCGAAACTCCTGTTTCATTCTAAAGATTTCCTTCTTCTGATTGCATCTTTCATTGAATTCTTTAAGTGTTATTTCCACTACTCATTTTGCTCTTTAACTCAGTATTTTCTATAGAGCTATTGAAAATTTTCATTTATGTGTCTCTTTTTCTCAGTAGTGTGCTTTATTATTCCTGGAGACAAAGAACTCTTATTTACTTGTGTAGCACCTTCAGAGAAAGAGATTAATAAATGTTTTTAGAATTGAATTGACTCAAGAGGAGTTGTCAGAAAATTGGAGGATGGGAGATGTACAGGGAAATAAGGCTGCATCATTAGAGACTACCTTGGTCACCACCCTTTCATCATCTCCTGTGTTATTCCAGCAGTCTTGTAGATTATTTATCTGCATTGATGTTCTGTGAAGACAATAGGGAGGAATTCATTATGCTTTCAAGGCAGCACATAGTACTAAAAGTGGTTACAGGTCACCAATTTTTCCATTATTCTCGGGAGCTCTTAATTGCACACACTATTAGTATTGTTTCTTTTCAGGCAATGGAAAAATGAGTCTTCATAAATGCTAAGCATATCAGTCCATAAATGTGCAAATTGTATATGCTGCTTAATGTAGTGTTGCTGATGTAGCCCAACTGGGTCTATGACACACACATTCCTTACTCACTAACGAGGCTGGGAGAAATCCGTATGTATTTCTGAGTCTTGCTTACTGCCCTGACCGCATGACTAGGGTCACGGCCTTCATGCGGTTTCTTTCTTCAAAACAAAAGCCTAGTTTTCCAACATAAGAAGGTAAAAGGCAACATCTTTACATTATTTTTACAAATATTTTTACCAAATTTAGAATTTCTGTAGTTTTTTTTTTTAATTGGAAAGTAAAAGTACTTTGGAAAAATTGAAAGCTGTTAATACGCATTCATGAACAGCTAGTTTATAATTAGTGATATTTCTATCAAACTGAGTCTCTTATGGATGCTCACAAAGTAACTTAATTGTAAAATCCAGCAGGAATGCCATTAACATTAAACAGCCAAAATAACAGTATTTTAGAAAGATGTTTTTACTCACATCATAATTAGCACCAATCTCACTAAATATATAGTCATATGCATTTATAAAAACACTGATTTTTTTTCCTAAGAAATTAAAGGCAAGGGAATATAAAGTTATAATAAATATTTTTAAACATATTTCCAAAAATATGTTATCTGTTATGAATCCTGTGCCTAAAATAGCTTTATCCAGCATCTGATACTCAATAGATATGCGCTGCCTTGCTGACCGATCACAAGCACTTAGGATAAATCTCAAGCGTGTCTTGAAGCGAGTGGTCATAAAATATATTGGAATGTCTGAAAGTTAAACTCATTTTAAAATGAGTTTAAATAAAATAAAATGAAAAGAGTTCATATAAAAAGTAAGGCAAGTGATGATTTCATGCTATTTGCTTTCTGGGAAGTATGGAATTTCAATTAAAAAATTAGGTATTTCAGTTGGAAAAATGAGAATGCTCCTGCGGTTTCTAAAAAAATGATTTTTTTTTCTTTAGAACATACTTCCTTATGTTTGGAAGAGACTTTTCTGCTTTTAGTTATAAAGTGTCACCTCTGCCATTCTTTTTACATGGCACTGAGTGTCTTCAGTTTTCAACCTGATCCATAGAACTGCTAGAAAGTATTATCGTGATGAAAATAATTGCTTTTTCTTAGCAGCAAATTCACTGAATGCATGCCTTGTTTATTAAGAGAGGTCACAGCTTCTTTATAGATATGAGTAGAGAAAATAGATGTTTTGATCTTCAGATAATATAGTACACCATTGACAGAGAAGCTAGCGAAACAATTTCAACGATAGAACTACACACAATTTTTTTTAAAGAATTTTAATTTACAGCAAGCTTAGGCCTAAATCATAATTTGATGATAAACATGATGTGGTATTGTGAGTATTAATGGATGTTTCAGCATTTTTCTCTGTTTTTAACAAGTGTTAGTATGTAATAAATTATGAGATGTTCAACATTAAGGGGGATTTTTGAACAAAACTAAGTGTCTAAGAGTAGGCTATTCCATGGAATGCACCAATTGTCATTTCAAACACAGTTTGGAGTTATTGACTTGTTTTCAACCAAATTGTTCCAACCCAACACTATCTAGGGCACTATAACTATAAATATGAATAATGCTGCCATCTTACTCTGTGCTGTTAACTGGTAGAAACAGTGAATTTTACCAATAATAAGTATCTTATATTGGGAGATAAGAAGAAATAAGAAGTCTGTAATTCATCAGTAAGAAAGGTAACCAGGAGACTGACTACCTAGTGGGGTATGAATTAGCAAAAGGACAAATGGACACCAGGAGGCTGTGTGCTGGGTCATGTTGTGTTACTATAACTAATGTGGCCTTTCCTCTTTGGGTCTCAGTTTTCTTACTTTTATGTGTGGGTCATTGGACGGCCTCTGATTCTTCTTTTGACTTTTATATTGTATAATAAAAAAAATCAAAATGTGGAATTCGCTGACTATAACATTATGTATTATATACAGATACTTAATTTCTTAGCTCTAGCTGGAATCAATAATACAGAATTCAAAATACTGTCCCTAATGATAGACTTTAGGCCAAAAAAAGAATACAGAAATTATATTATTTTGATTTTACTTTTAACTACTTTAAATATCTATGACGATCTGCAGTTTCTTTCTTCCTCACCTTCTAAACTTTCAGTTTAGACATAAGTGTTAAAAGGGGGATTGAATTAATTTTTTTATTCAAATATTTTCAAACAGATTTTACTGGAAAACTTTAATGTTTAATAGTCTGCCACTTTTATCTGCATGTCACCTACCAACGCAGATCTCAGGAGCAGCCCAGATGCTGAATTGTAGCTGTGGTGTTTCAATAAGGTATTCCAGCTAGAAAGGGCCCCTGAAATATTTTAGGTTGGTAAGCAAGAAGGAACTAATGGGAAAAGAAGTTTTAACTTTTATTTCCCTAGAAGGTTGTAAGCAACTCATTTTTGAGTCTCATTCTAGTTAATAGAATAACAATGATAGATAAAAATATTTTCATTTATAATTCAATTGTCTTGATTCATTTCCATAACATTTATATGTTTTAAAGAAAAATTGTTTAGATAATACTACAGTATATATTATTTCATATAGAGAATTTACTATGTGACAATTTTATATGTAATTGAAGATGTAATGACACATATTTAGAGGCAATGACCCATGATGAAAAATACTTTAGGTCCTCATATTTAATTTTTTTTCCCATATAAAGATATTTATCTTCTCCAGGTCAGTCCTAAGAATATGGCTAAACTATATAATTATAGATTAATAATAACTTTATTTAAGGGCCTAATAAGTATCAGACTCTGAAATAAGCCCACAACTAGGATAGCTAGAATCATATGCACATATAGAAATAGGGTTATTTTTCATACCAGTGATTTACTTGGTACATTTTTGGTTTCTGAGATAAGTACATTTTTGTTTGCCAAATGTCCTGCAACCAGAATTTTTCCCCAAAGACTCACTTTCAATATGCACAAAAAATAGTGTTTTATACCAGTTAATTAATGGCCCAATAACTACTGCTATTTTCTGATCTATAGTCATTTCTCTGTGAATTTAGAATTGAGAAGAAGGAATTTCATTTTCAACACATGCTTCACTTTTAAAGAGAGAAGATGTAAAAGACTGGACTATCATCATGTGGATTCAGAAACAGAAAAGCCAGTGCACAAAGTCAAAGAAATGCGAAGCAGATGCTGAGAGAAGCAGAAATGAAAGATGGCGGGAGAAGCCTGTCCTCTGGTTTTGTGAACTCTCCCTGCATTCTCATAATAACCCTGATTTTCATTTGCTTAACCGAGTTTCAATTGGTTCACTGACTTGTAAACAATCTTTTTTAATGAATGAAACTTCGGACTAAAATTAATAATGGTTATTTTGGATTTTATTCCATTTGAAATAGAGTTATTTAGAGATTCCAGGCACAGGAGGAAATTGTATATTCCAATTCACTTCACCCCATCAGCATGGGCCAATCAACTAAGGCAGGTCTTAAGACAAGTCTAACTGGAAAGTCTCTAATCGCAATGGGAGATTTTCACACTTCTGTCTTAGAGATTGAAAGAGAAAACAGTTATAAATGAGTAAACCAATACAAGAGTTGTACAAAAAATTAGATAGAATGATTTTATAAAGCGTTAAAATATTTGTGAGACAATATGAGTCCAACGGTAAAAATTAGGAATTTGATTCTCTATGTCTGTGTATGAACAGATTGATAGTTAAATATATCGATCCTGTGCCTGGAAAAGAGAGGGTGCTCATGAGAAGTCACAAAGGATTTCCAAACAAAGTACCTCGAATGGATCCACTTTCTACAACTTTCACTCTCATTATAGTTCAATGAAGTTATAAACAAAGCAATAACCAAATTTCTGTCTCGATACACTTAGAAATTAAACGCGCACATCTGGTATGCTCTGTAAGTCAGAAATCCATTTTATTTTTGTGGTAGATGTTCCACACTGCTGTTTTACAGAATTTCTAGTGATATTTCTACCACGTGTGGGATCGCGTCTGGTACAGTAGAACTGTTACTTTTAATCAACATCGGTTGCTGTTCCATTTAAATGCTTTTCATACTAATTATGGTATTTCTGTTCAGGACACAGTCACAATTACAGACTAAAGGCCCAATAAATGAATAAATGACACAATAATAAAAGATCTGATTTATTTTGGAGGAAAAAAATGGCAGGAGGTATCAAATTGCAGCATGTCACCTTGAAGTAATACAATTCTTGTGACAGCTCTTAAGTCTGTTTATTTTCACACTGCTCAGGAACTCGTGCAGAATAGAAATAAGTACATAAGAAATAAAAATGACACCTATACTTAATAGGAGCTTCTCTGCTAGTGCTGCCCTCTTAACACAAGAAGATAGATGAGGCACTGGGATCTAACTTTATTATTTTCTAATCGATATTTTCAGTTATTAAAATGGAATTGAAGACTAAAGTGCAACTCTTAGGTCGAAACTATTTCTCATCTTAGATCCTCTCCTGCTCTGTTAATTGGAAATCAAAATAATCTAATTTTTTCCTTCTCTTTTAAAAGCTTTAAAAAATACTATGTATTATGATCTTTTGATCAATAATTTAAAAATTATCTAAGCGATAATCAAATAAGCAATTGTAAATAATCCATATTGAAATGGACATTATTCCAAAATCAATAACTGATGTAGATGAATACTGTAAAACAAGTTCTTTTTTATACAAGTGAAGCCTAGCAACGCTGCTTCAGCTTTCAGTAGAGAAAAAAACTAGTAAGGGGTGATTTGTGATTAACCAGTTACTATCTATTTTGTGGAAAGGTTTCCCCACTGTATTTAGGTCAATGGAAATTTATAAGTCCCATGGAAACACACACACACACACACATGTGCTTGGCACACACACACACACACACACATGCTTTTTTCAGAGTCTATGATGCAATCAAGCTCATTCATGGATCTCAGATTTAGGGTGCTTGTTAGATTTGAGTCTCATGTCAATAAGGTGTGCTTCTGTTGTCTTAATAATTGACTCAAAAATAACAAACAGTTGTTACTAGTTTTACCACTAGTTCTTAATACTAAATTTAAATTTCCCAAGGCAACCATTCAAACGATCACTTTTAAGATAAAAAGAGAACTACTTTGTGAACTTGAGTAGGGGGAAGGTTTTAAATTGTAGAGAGCAAATTGCATTTTAAATAAGAGGTCATAGTGAAAGAAACTATAGAAATGAAATAATAATAATAAAAAAAAACAGTTGAATCAGAAAGCTTGAATTCAACAAATGAATCCAGTCAACTTATTGTATTCCAGATCTGAGATGTCAAGTCTCATGTATAAAATGAGCTTAGCAAAAGTTTACTGATAAGATCAAATGTATTGGAGATTGAAATGCCAATTTGGGGAAACAATTACTGGTGTATTGGTAGCTTCGCTTTTAGACATGTAAAGAATTAGAGAATTTAATGAATTTATTTTGTGTGTATATGTGTGTGTGGTTATTTTCTAATGTATAGAAATGTATTTTTATCTATTTTCCTTTTTTTAGGAATGCATCATATTGCCCATGAAATTATTATTTGGAACTCAAAAGCAATTGTAAAATTTACATACAAGTTTCTATTATAGAATATATATTTTCTGTTTCGAAATTAGTGGTGGTGGAAAATAGTAGCCATAGTTGCAATTTTAAAGTTACTCTATATTTAGTATATCCTATAGTATTTGAGTTCAATGTTTTAATTGATACAACAGAATTATTATTTGTGACTTTTAATTGAAATTTAAGGATTTACATATCTAGTCTTTGGGTATTATTGAAACTGATATCTCATTAAGAATTACTTCTGAATGGATAAAAATCATGATTTTGGAAAGAAATAGTATAAAAATAGAAATTCATTAGTGATCTTTCAATTGCTAAAATAATTAAGTGCAATAAAATGTTTATTAGTCTACATAATATCCAGATTACACAGAAAGGATTCAGTGAAATCTGACCCAACAGTAGAAAAGTGTGACTGTACAAAGCAGGTCATTACTCTGAAAGTGAAAATGTTTATTCCCTTGGTAAAAAAGATGGCATCTGTCATTTTTCAGTCTCAAAAGACAATATTAGATTCAGCATACTAATTACGCTGAATCTAATCAACTCAATCTGTAATAGCAGTGAATATGCCACATTGTTTTCTTAACATTATTGATTATAAGAATACTATAATAAAAATAGTATATAACCATGCAACAGAGAGTGGAAAGTAAAAATTCCCAGATCTCAATCAACATCACCCAGAGATAACCACTCTTAAAGATTTTTAGCGTGTTCTTTCCTAAATATTCTATGTAGGCACAGAATATGTATAATTTTATTTTATAAATGACTGAAATGATTGAAATTCTGCTGCTTAATCTGGATATTATGTAAAAATGTAAAAACATTTTAATTATCATCTTGAAGTCAGATTTTTTTAAATTGAAATATCTTTAAAGATGTTTTCATCTTTACTGATATCCTACCTTACATTTATTTTATACCTCTCAAATATTGCACTGCTATTATGTAACATATACACATATATATTTTTTTCTATTACATATGTATCTTTACATGTTTATTTTTTATTAGAAAAACTATAAATTCCTAATAGTGGGGTTTCTAGGCAAGAGGATATATATGTCCAAATTTTTATTGCTCTCACATTCCTCCACTCCAAAACTACTGCATCCATGAATATTTTCAGCAATTTTATGAGTGTGCTTCTTTGTACATTGGTAATGAAAAGATTATTAATAGTCCTATCTAGCAAGTACAAGTGGTAATATAATTTATGCTTTTTTAAAATTGCTTAATTATTAATGATAGTGACCATTTTTATTAGTCAATATTTCTTTAAATTCATTCACGTCTAAGTCTTGGTAAGCCTATTTAAAACATTTGAACCTTCTAGCGGAAACACGAAAGTAGAGAATTTAAACTTTTTGTATATTTTCTGATTAAAGTAACTTAGACAATACGAAAATCATAATGGAGGAAAAAAATCACTGTCCATAATTCCAGAAACCAAATATAACCCCCATTAAGATATGGTGTATTTCCCATAAGTCATTTAATCCCTAAACACACCCTGACATTCTGTCTCTTTTTATCCACACACACCCACACACTTAAGTGATGCCACAGATTTAGTAATGTTGAGAAAAAAGCATAATGCTCACGTTATGCTTTTTTTTTTTAACTGCTTATGAATTTTTGAAAACCATTTCTCAGAAGTTAAATTTATATATCAATGCATTTTATGTACGCTGCATAAAAATATAGTTTTTTGCATTATTGTTGGAGACATTGACATCAAATTCTTGGCCTAAGGATGATATAGTAAAATGAGAATCACGCAAAGCATAGATTTGATCGTTCAAAAAGTTGCCACATCCACCTTAGAAAGTGTTTTCCTTTCGGCTGCTGTTTCGTAAGATATTGGAATCCATTGGTGTGCAATACTCATCATAAGCCGGCCCTGCAGGTGTGGTGGTGGTCAAGGGAGGAAGCCCAGCCTCATGGTAAATAGTAGAGAGTGTTCTCAGCTGCATGCCGGTGGGACTTGAGTTGAGGGCGTCTGGAAGAGCAGGTAGTGAGTGTAACTGGGTCTTGAACTGAGTAGAGAAACAGCATTTGGGAATCATTTCTTTGAATCTCACTCCAAACCTGTGAAATTCAGTCTGAAGGAAAGATAGACTTTACATCCTCAAGGTGAGAGAAAAGCAAGAGAACGAGACACCCCTATAAGCTACAGATAAGTCATTTTTATAAAATAAGACATAATAAAGATTTCTATATTACCCTCCATTTATTTCATATTTGTTCTCTAGAAAGTAAAAGATAGTTTTAGCACACTCATGGGAAAGTGAATGAGGGGTCTTACGACAGGCTTTAGACAAAGAAGTAAAAGGCAAGCTCAGCCAAGATCAGAGTGGGGTCGACTGTGGTTTTTTAGTAAGATATTACAACTTTGGGGATCAGAAACCAAGCTACATGTCCAGCTGCTCTTCCCTTTGTAGATTCTTCCTCCTTTCTCATTTAGACTTGCTCCCTCTATATTTAAAATGGGTTCTAATAATGTCAGTAATACTATGAATAACAGTAATAGTAGTTAATATTTTTACTGAGTGCTTAACATTTGCTGTAAATGTTCCAAGAATTTTGCGTGTATAAATTCACTTTATTTTCATGATAAACCTATGAGGTAAGCATGATCATTCTCATTTTACATATATGTTAAGTAAGGCAGAGAAATTTTCAATTAGTTACTCATCGACATAATGACGATCAGTGAAAGGGCTGGAATTTGAAATCGACTGGCTTCAGAGACCATGTGCTTGACCGCTATGATAAACTAGCCCTCAGTACATGAAAAACATATTTTTTTCATAAAACAAGCCATTAGCATTCATATCCAAATTACCTCCTATAGAAATATTGTACAATTTTAGTTTTCTATCTGTAGTGTCATAGACAGCCCATCTCTTGTTACCTCTTCAACATTGTTTAGCATGCATATATATGTGTTTTACTGAAAATTTATAAGACTTAAAGTTGAAAATTTCATAATGGTTATATTTATATAGTTTTAATTGTTTGGGATTATTAATAAAATCCCCTTGTTTATTAATTATTTGTAGATTTTTGATGGATTGCCTGGTCCTGTCCTTTATCTGCTTTTTCTTTTCATTCTATGTACACTCATTATACAAAGGTTAACTTTTAAAAATTGTTTCAAATGTGATATGTATAGACAGATAATGCTTTACTGAATATATTTGCTATTTCAAACATTTTGAAAATGTGATATTTTGAAAATGTGATATGTATAGACAGATAATGCTTTACTGAATATATTTGCTATTTCAAACATTAAGCTTCTTTGTAATTTATCTAACAATAAATAATTCAGTGCTGAATATTCTTGCTACAATCATTTGATGGCATCTATGCTATGATTATTTCCATTGGATGAGTTCTTAAAATTATTAGATATGAGTATGAATATTTTTAAAACTTTGTATACATATTGTCATATTGCTCTTTAAATTTGTTTGAGTGTGTTTCTCAAACATTTTCCACTAGTGTGTATGTGTGAGGAAATGATTGTGTGTACTGAAAAAATAATTTTATTCTTATAATTGCTTTATTAATTTTTAGAAAGTTGATTTAAAAAATTCATATTCACCATTATTATTATTTCTTTTAAATATCTGTTCATGTAATTGTACATTCAATTGAGATATTTTTATTATTAATCTTTAAGAACTATTTATGTAGTAAGTCTATATTTATACTTATAATGTATCAGATAATATACCATCTATTATATCATACAATAATGTATACTGATATTATTTCAAAAGTTCTTACCCTAAGGATTGACTCGATTAGGTGGCTTCTTCTGTGCCTGACACTAGCGAGCCTTTGCTAACTTTCTTAAATTAATTTCTGGTGTAGAAAATGTCAATATGGACAAGTTGAATGAGTGATCCTCAGGGTATTATTTATCTCAGAGAAGAACCTGAAATTTTTAATGCTTTGCACTAAATGGCATATGAAAATAAGGGGAGAGATTGAAATAAGTGCAAAAAACAAGAATTAATAACTATAACTCAGCTACCTAAATAGAAAGGTGTACTTTAGAACATTTTCTTATTAATTTCCAGGATTTCACAAATTAAATTGAAAGTAAACTAAAAGTAAATTGAGAAAATAAGTATTTTTGATAACAACTCTTTAGTTAATACTTTGTAAACTCCTAAGACTGTTGATTCAAATTAGAATTCACTCTACTGAATTATTCCTAGGCTAGAAAAAGGTATCTATTCATTTCATTGAATATGGAAAATATTGGAAAATAAGAGAATACTAAGTTGATACTATGGTTGCAATGAATTAATGTTTCTCTTTCCTGGGGAAAATGTATATCCTCCCCAACCCCCCCCCCCCCTTGAGGCTATAATATGAAGTTAATTATTTAACCAATATCAATAATATTATAATTTCATGTGCTAACTATAATTAATAGTATTAACAGCGATATTTGGGTTCATTTTCATTATAGACTTCTATAGGTTATTATCTGAGGTTGGAGAGGTAGTAACATAAGGAGGAAAATATAAATGGAAAATCAAAAGTATTAACTGAGCACTCAGATACGCAGTGTATCTTTGAACGTTTGCATCAGCGAAATGCATATTCAGGAAATAATGCCAAGACTTCTTTGGAAAATGATACATGTTACATGCTTTGACAGCTTTCTATTATTTCTCTATCAATTAATCAGTTTTTTAGTCACCTAATGAAGTCAATGTCAGCTATAATGTTCAGTATTCATGAGGTCCTCATCTACAATTAGCACTTTTATGAGCACATTCCAAGGTGAGTAGAACATTCAGATTCTACCTGGTGTAAACACATATTCTCTTACTAGAGAACAACTGTGCCACCCTAGAAAGATCACTGAACTCTACTCTTACTTGGGTTTGATCTCTGACATGTCCAGTTACCAGAAGGACAAACAACTTTTCAGAGTTTCCGTATCTGTAAATCAAATAAGTATGCTCATAGATTTATTGAGCAGATAAAATACGATCATGTATGCAATCAGTGTAATGTGAAAGTGTACATTGTTGTTATTAAAATAATAAATATAAATACATACATACAGAAATGAAGATAATTATACCATACAGCAAGAAATGCTTATTTTTTAAAGGGTTTCTAGAATTGCGTTATTTATGTTTTGAGCTACTTGTGGGGTATCATGTAGGAAGGATGTTCAAAGAGAGAGCTTACCATGGCTTTTGAAAAGTTAAAAAAGCCAGGATCAGTCAATCTTACCTTTAGGATGGAAAAAAAAAAAGAATGTTAGGAAGGCAAGAGATTGGTGACAAATGGAATAGCTGAAAAGTGACTGTGCAGCAATCACTGAAGATGCCATAGCATTTCCTGAATGGACAGAGTGCAAATTATCATCACTCCCCTATATTGTACGTTGGTGTTACTGGGAATACTTCAAGAAAAATGATGAGGGCAAACTGTCAATGATAATAAAAGAAAATTAAAAAGGAAAGAAAATGGGACCAAAAGAGTCACAAATTGAGATTTGAAGTCTGTTAATTATATAACTTCAATTTAAACTAATTATTTTAAGAAGGTAAGCACAATAATGAAATTAAATCATTAAATAAGTTAAGCTTCTCAAAAAGTTTACAGTATAATATGGCAAAATCAAGGGAAAAAAACTATAAAGTGAACTGCAAAAAATGGGAATCAAGTAACTCATTTGCACTTATTAGTAGACTTTAATTTGCGTTTTAATAAAAATAGAGTAAATTCATCATCTGACATAACGATAGATTTCAATTCTATTTTAAGAAGGTGCAAAAGTTGTTTGATTTTCGAAAATTTTGTGAAAAAGGTAGGCATATTTTGAACATAGAGTTTATTGAAAATTAAGAGATTTGAGGAAAAAAGAAAAGAAATATAACTTTTAGAATGTCTTCTGAGAACACTGACAAAAAAAGTGTTAGACTGCAGCCTTTGTATTGCCTTTCTGTGATCTCCAGAGATTTAAATAAAATAAAAATTCATGAAATTAGTTCATATTTACTTCATTGAATTTGTTGGTACTTTATTTCAGCCACAGGTCATGTGCAAAATCAGATTCATTGCTATAAACTTACTTCAAAATTTGCTTTATTTTAATTCTAGTTGAAAGATGTATAATAGGAGCTACATTTACTGGTCCTCAAGTTTATAACAACAAGTACCAAACACAATATTCGAATGTTTAGAATTACCTTGAACTTCTTAGAAACACATTTTATTATGAAAGAATAATTCAATTCTTTTTCTGATAAAGATATATATGTATATAATATATATACATATATAAGTGTACTTATATAGTGATGTATAAAGTTAAAGGTGATTAGTGGTTACATTTTCTTGTTATGAAATTATTAGAACAAAAATAACAGAATGCAACATATTTAACTCAGTGAGGATAAAACTGCTCATGAAAATAGGCACATATATACTAAGTTAAAAAGAAAATACAACCAGAATGTATTTTAGAGTGAATTATGCTATAAAGCTGAGAAACAGCTTTCCTTTTTTTTTTTTCTTTTTAGTTTTCATTTGCAGTAACCTGAGCTAGTATCTATTTCTGATTTAGAGAGCCACACTTCTAAAGCAATGGAATAAAGAGATGCTAGCTTCTTAATTACAGGTAATGTTCCAAAATACTTCTCAAAAACCTATTCACATATAAATCCAAAGTAACACCCTCCAAATGAATTGAACGTGTATTCAGATAACTTCTATCTCCATTTTGTGTGGTTGTGTGTATTGGGGAGGGAGGGCAGCGATTTCACTCTGCCAGTGGTTTGTTCATACTATCAGATTAAATATTGATATTTCATAATTAGAGATGCTTCTCTTTTTTACTGAATGCCTCATGTTTTTGAAAAACATTCGCAAGACGAGTTAGAGTTGCATTTATCGACATTGTAATAGATTAGTATCATGTTTTATCCCGCTTTATTTTTTCCATTTGTCAGATCAGAGAAGATATCCTCTACTCACTTGTTTTCACCATGGTTATCATCCAATTATTATCAAATTCTCAGGACAGATTAATTAATGTTTTAAAAAGGACAAATAGGGCAATCAATCTAGGAGGATGGCTTGTGTATTTTCTGAGTTGTTATACTATCTGGAATATTATATTAGTTTCTATAAAATATATAAATAAGGGGAATATATAATCTCTTACTATAAGATAATTACATTTAAAAAAGACATAAAAAGTAATAATTGGTAAAATAATTGTGCCAGTTTGGGTCACATTGCTCACACCTCTCAGAAGGTGGCACTGACGGCTACTAATATCACTAAAATTTTAAAAAATTTACTCGTGTGTCATTGGTTAATAAAATTATATGGGTTTCAAATGTACAATTTAATCATACACTATCTGTATATTGCATGTGTGTTCACCGCCCCAAATCAAATATCTTTCCTTCACCGTATATTTGACCTCCCTTACACTTATCTACTTCCCCTGTCTCCCTTTTCCTTCTAGTAGTCACTAAACTGCTGGCTGTGTCCATGAGTTTTTGTTTGTTTGTCTTGTTCATTTGTTGCTTTCAGTTTTATATCCCACATAGGAGAGAAATCATATGGTTCTCAACTTCTTCTGTCTGACTTATCTGGCTTAGCATGATTATCTTGAGGTCTATCCATGTTGCTGCAAATGGCAGCATTTCATCTTTTTTTAATGTTGAGTAGTATTCCATTGTATATATGTACCACAATTCCTTTATCCAATCATCTATCCAAGGGAACTTCAGTTGTTTCCGTGTCTTGGCCACTCGAATAATGCTGCAATAAACATCAGGGTGCATATATCTTTAAGGATAAATGTTTTCAAATTCTGGGGTAGATACTGAGAAGAGAAATTGCTGGGTCATGTGGTAATGCTATTCTTAATGACTCTATACGTTTTCCATAGTGGCTATAAAAATTTAAATTTCCACCAGCAGTGTATGAGGGTTCCTTTTTCCCCACAACCTCTCTAGCACTACATATTACTTGTCCTGCTGATCATGGCCATTCTAACAGGTGTGAGGTAGTATCTCATTGTGGTTTTGATTTGCATTTCCCTAATAGCTAATGAAGTTGAACATCTTTTCATGTAATTAGATTGTTTTTTTTGTTGTTGAGTTGTATGAGTTTTTATATATTTTAGATATTAGTCCCTTATCAGAGGCCTCTTATTCATTTGGTTGCCTCTTTGTTTTGTTGATGGTTTCTTTTGCTGTGTAGAAGCTTTTAGTTGATTAAGTCCCATTCATTTATTTTTGCTCTTCCCTTGCCTTTGAGGTCAAATTCATAAAATTTTCTCTAAAACCAGGGTCCATGAGTTCAGTACCTATGTTTTGTCTGTGTAATTTATTGTTTCAGGTGTTATATTTAGGTGTTGGATCCATCTTGAGTGAATTTTGGTGTACGGTGACAGACAGTCTAGTTTTAATTTTTTTGCATGTGGCTTTCCAATTTCCATAGCACTATTTATTGAAGAGGCTTTCTTTTTTTCCATTGTATGTTTTTGGTTCCTTTGTCAAAAATTATTTACACACATATATGTGAGTTTATTTCTGGGCTCTCAATTTGAAGAAGAAACAAAGAAATAGAAAGATATTTTGTATTCAGGAGTTGGAAGAATCAACATAGTTAAAGTGGCCGTATTACTCAAAGCAATAGACCAATGGAACTAACAATTTTTTAATGTTCTTCTCAACAGAAGTATCACAAATGTGGGGGATCCTATTTCATTTTTAAGTCAAATTAACATAGTTCTTGATTAATATAATGGTATGCAGTAAAAACAAAACAACAACAAAAAATTTCCTTTCCCTGATCAAATTCCTTCATCAAATTGTCTAAACTTCTGAGCATAAAAATTAAAGCTCCAGATAATTTGGCTTATATTTACTTTTCGGTTTATTCAATTATTAAAAAGCATTTGTTGAGTGGCTTCTCTGGGCTAGAAACAGGAAACTGAGATGTGAATATTACAAGAAACACTGTTAAGAAACTCTATTAGAGGACTTCTAGCAGGTGATAATCAAAAGATATAGCCTCAAATTCTTCCTAATAGGCAGTAGTCCACTGTCAATCAGTTAGTCTTAAAGCTGAAACATATTTACTATCCCTGCTTTGATGGTAAAATTTATATGAGGCTAGAAGCAGAAACTGAGAATAAAGATGAGAGTATTACAGTGTGAAACTGGAAAAATGCCAGTAAATTTAATGAGGAAGTGGTCATCTATGTAAAAAACAGATGTTATATCAGTACCTTGAAAGGAGCTTGTAGAATGCTAAAACTGATGGGTAGACTTTACAAGTGCACATTCTGCAGAATGAAGGCAGAATGAAGAATGCAAAGGACAAGAAGTGTAGGTTGTAAAAGTTCAGTTCTGGGCCTGTAGGTAATTAATTTGAGATGCATATATTTGTAAGTATTATTTATAGGAATGTATTGCTGCTGTGCCATTGAAATAAAATTTAAGCAATAAAAACAAAACCATATTATTTTGAAGGAAAATAATATTTTATGAGAGATTATCATTTAATAGAACTAAAAAACTCTTGAAAATAATAAAGGGTTAAAAATTGTATGTAACATATATCTATTCCATATTTAAACTGTTGTGTTGAGAAAGCATTCCATTCCAACTGTGTTCAAGCATAAGAAACATTAACTGGAAAGAAACTATCTGCGTGTAAAAGGTAGAGAATGAAGATCAAGTATAGTATCCTAACATGAATGAAATCAGGAAATTGAAAGGGTAAATAGAGAACTTTTAACAAATTAATATGCATATATTAGACGATGATAGGAACACAATATATGTTGTCAACCCCAATTACTTGTAATACAAGGGCATTTATAGAAAACGTTTTTTCTCTGTGTAGTTAGGCAACTCTCAGAGCTCTTTCAAAAGGTCAGCAACTCCTGGGAAGATGGATTACATGTAGGTAGAACAATCTGGCATCTGTTATGTTTAAATTCCTGCTAACACTAATAAGATTATCTCTGCCCTTTTCTTCAATTTCCAAATAGTTTTTAGAGACCACATTTTTTGAAAAGCATTTGGTATGGCTTATATGCAAAGAATACTCCCCTTTGCTATTATTTGATAATGAGGTATGATATTTTATAAGAAGTATTAATTAGAACAAAGCCTTTTTGGAAAGGAAGAACGCACTGGAGTGTAAGGGGAAGTTCTCGATTTGCAACTGGGCTCCACTATATTTTAGTTGGAAAAGAGCTAGCACAATAGTATATTAATCTTTTATTACATTTGGAATGATATCAATTACCACAAAGTTCTTTTACAAACAAAATAAGGCACTTTCTCATTAACGTTTGATTTCTCTAGGTGCTCACCTACTAGGTGGGCCACCCATGGACCACTGGTCTTGCTTTTATCCTTTCTGATTTTTTAAGGTCCTTTGCTCATGAAATTCATAACAGTACATCACTTGCAAAAGTGGCCTACTTATTAGATGAAAGCTAAAGTGGTGACTATTTTCTTTTCATGCAAAGGCTAACATTAAATAAAATTTCATGAAAAATTTAGTTAGTAGACAAACAAAACCTGGTACAATCTCATTTCATTTGTATATGCACACTTAGAGTGGACAGAATATTTATTATGGGGATACAGATTGATATTCACTAGAGCGAATGAAAAGTTTTAAAGAACACACATGAATGATGATGTTGTGCATAAAATACATAAAATGGAATCAGAAACAGCAAACATTGTACTTAATTTACTCCAAGTCGTTTTTAAAAAATTTTTAAATCTATAAAGTGCTATTTTATCCATTAAGAATATTACATTTCCTAATAGCAACTGGTTTGTTGTAGTCACTTAAAAACAAACAAAAGCATAACTATATTATTTATTAATCACGTAAGACAATAGTGAAATTGATCCTGATAGTTCACACCCTTATATTTCCATAAGGAGAAGTAGTAAAATACAACTTATTATGGTGTTATAATTTTAAATAGACATATTTTTATCATCAAAGTAAGACACATTAAAGAGAAAAAAGAAAAAGAAAAGAATAGAAAATGCATTAAAAACTCACTACTCAGAGACTGGAATTGTTAATGTCTTATGTTATATACCTAATCCAGGCATTTTTATATACCTAAAGTGAAAACTGAATCATTCAGTGAATTTCTGTAATACATTATTTCTGTAATACATAGTATTTTGATATGATATGCACTATGTGCCATTCTGTATTAAATAAATATTCTTAATGTTGGAAATTTCAGTAACTTCTAAACCTAAAATTATATAAACAACTTTGTGAGATGCACTATTGTAGGTACATCTTTCCTCTCAACTCTTTATAAATTAAAGTCTTTAAAAGAATGCACAAATGGCCTTCAGATTATTTGTGCCAAGCAATTCATGTAAGTGATTACTTCTTTGCATGCATTATTATCCTATTGAACTTGTTTTAGTTTTAATTTGCTTTTCTGATTTTAAAAAGTGGAATATTTAAATATGCTTATTGAATTTCTAAAAAAATTAATTTTTGTTCAAGTTATTTGTCTGTGTTTCTATTGGCATATTCATCATTTTCTATTGAACTTGTAGAGGTCCTTTATGCATTTTAATAGATACCGACACCTGTAAAATTTCTCATTCTGAGCTATATGAGATAGTCAATATTGAATTAATAAAATTTGCATTTATAGAGAATCAGTCAAATAACTTGCCAACTTAAATTTTACAAGAAAACTATTGCTATGGGTGGGTTAATAGAAACCTGAAATAATCTAGTGGTCATCTGTATCACATAGCATATTATTTAGTAAAATAACTGAATAAATTGTAAAAAGATGGTGAAAATAGGAGGTGCGTATGCCCTTGTGAAATAAGTTTAAAATTAAAACTGTCCATGTTTAAAAATAAAAATAATATGTTAACAAAATAAATTTAAAAGAATAATTAGTGAATAGCATACTATGGGAAGAAGTACGAACTGGCAGAATCTAAAAGTTGGTGGCCTAGTATTTTGGGCAGAAAATAATCTTTGTGTCATAGTGGACCATAACCTTGAAGTGTTTCAATGATAAGAAGTAACTGATGATGAAAAAGCATGATATTCAATAGCATTAATGACTAATGTAATAGGAAATTGATTTCCTAACACCTTTCCCTTTGTGTAGCATCTTTTCCCTTAGATTAAAAGAGAATCAATACGTGAATATCTGAGTATATGAGAGGCAGCCAAGTGCAGAGAAAATACTATTCAATTAACAATTAGAAGACCTGATTTCTTAACCTAATTGTGACATAATTGAGTTGTATGACCTTGGAAAAATCATTTGGTCTTTCCAATGTTTACTTTCTTCATCCATCAAAAAAAAAAAAAAAAAAAAAAAAGTATCTAAGGCCCAGAACTAAATTTATGTAATTTAATCTTGAAGTAAATTTCAATCAGAAAGGAAGTATTAAATATATTGACTGTCCTATGATAATGTTACCCAAATTATCTTCTACTGAAGACCGTTTTCCTTTTTTGAATAACTAATGCTTTGAGAGACTTTAACTTGGAATTGAGAGAGAGAATTCATGATATATATTCTTTCATTTTATAACAAAGAAACCGATCTAAAGAGAGGTTCACCAATTTGCCCTAGTTTACAGGGTTTGTGAGCAAACTAGGATTCAAAGCTAGACAGTCTCTCCATCACCTGTAATTTTAAGCATTACCTACATTATCTTAGATATGTATTTTTGCTCAAACAAACTTGGGAAACATTGGCTTCAACAGAGCAAAATCAGTTGAACACAAGACACTTGGGAATACTTAAGATTTATTTTGAATATCCAGGAAGGACATCATGTGCAGAGCTGTGCACATCTATTTTCATCACAGAGGTCCAATGACAAGAAATACTAACATGTCAAAGGCACTACTAAAGTTCTGCAGAAGGCGTTTAGAAAAAGCTGATTGTTGAGACTTAGCAGACATTCCAATGGTATTTTGACTCAGAAAGATCTTGTATAGAAACAATCCCTTAAGCAATTTGAAGAAGTAGTAAAGGCAAAAAAAGTAGCTATGGAATTTACTTTCCCATAAGATTAAGGCTCATTTTCCACTTTTCTCTTCTTGAGTGCATTTTAATGCAAAAAATCTTACCAGTGTATTAAAAATGTTTTTACCAATGGAAACCTGGTTTCAGGATGCGGATCGCAGCATTTTGGGAAGATGCGGATATTTTTACACTGTGAGCATTCTTTCCCAGGAGTTTTGCTTAGGAGATTTTCATTATGGAAGTCATTACTTACCATCTCTTAGTAGCTATAAATTTCAAATATATTGATTGTTTAAAAAATACTTTCTATAATATGTTATAAAAGAATGGAAATAAACGTAAATTATAGCATTATCCCGTGAGCCTCTAAGCATTTTATATTTATAAAATAAGTGAGCTGTAACAAAACAAAAACCACAAATCATCCAAATTCGATACTTCATCATATTTAATCATCTGAGATTTTCTAAACATCACTTTGAATGAAAAAGCCTACAGAAAACCACGAAACCAAAAACAGAATTTATATTCAATTATAATGTCAATGATGGATATAGAATGGATAAAGTAGTATGTGATATATTTCATATTGGTTTTTCTCTTTCTCCTGAGACTCATAAAATATATCCAATCTCATAAAATATCCCTGTATTAGAACACAGGAAACAGCATAATACAGTTGATCCTCATTATTCAGATTCTGAATTTTCAAATTAGCCTACTTGCTAAAATGCACTTGAAACCCCACAAACAATATGCACAGGTGCTCTGAGGTCATTTGCAGACATGCTCAGATTGGAGAAAAATTTGTATCACTCAATTTGCTTGTTCCCAGTTCAGGTGGAATGACATTGAGCTCTGCCTTCTTGCCTCAGCTCTCATAATGTAATAGTGTCCTTCACATAATCTGTTTATTGCCACTTTCATTGTTGTTGTTGCATTTTTGTACTTTTTTTGGCGATTTTGCTGTTTAAACTGTCCCATAAGTGTAGTGCTGAGTGGTGTCCTAGTGCAGGAGAGCTGTGATGTGCCTTATGGAGAAAATATGTGCGTTAGATAAGCTTCATTCAGGCATGAGTTACAGCGCTACTGGCTGTGAGTTCAATGCTAATGAATCAAGGATGCTGTACTTTGAGAAAAGAAAGACCTACAAAAAAAAAAAATGCAGTGGATAACATTGTGAGGCTAAAAGCCACAAAATTATGTTGTTATGTTACCCAGGATCAGGAAACTTTAAAACTTTTCCTGGCTAGTTCTGGCTGGATCCCATGTTTCAAAAGGTGATATGACATGGGAAATATTCAACTCCCAGGCCAGACAGGTTCTGCAGATCAGGACATTACAAAAGAATTAAAAAAAAATAGCTGCTTATTGTATAAAACAGTATACAAGTCATGTTAAAGAGTGAACAATGAGAATGGTATATTTTTACCATTTTTCTTCCAGATACTCCCCTGGCTTACATCTAAACCTTATAGAAAAAAAGTCTTGCAAATAAAAACTGAAGTACTTTTTGAAGCCACATCACTGAACTGGGTACATATGGAAAAAAAAAAAAGTGGCACTGAGAGTAGTGGGCAGATTATTCCCATTTCAAAATGACCTGTTTATAGTGAGGACTGAGGACCCAAGATGTCTCTTTGATATCTCAAAGGAGAGTTGAGAGAGAGAACCCAGGACATAATGATCAGGATTCTTAAAGCAATGTGGATGGAAAGAAGGCCCCCACTCCTCTACAACTGATTCTTGAACAAGAAAATGCCAGAGTAAAAGAACATGACAGTATGGGTCTTAAACATTAATAAGATATTCAGCAGATGTACTTCAAGAATTTAGAAGGAGCTGAATTTATTCTTTATGCAAATATCCAGTAAAGTTTAAATTATGTTCATTCATATGATATACTCAATTATTTTAGTGGATACTACAATTTAGCAAAGATTGTAAAATCTAGGATTATAGCAACAGAAGATATGGGAGTTTATGTAGTGGATAGGCTGCTATATATAGAATCTAGTATTGCACATGTAAATTTTAAGAGCGTGTTATTTGTAAAATTAGATCTCTGGTTCAAGAGAAAGGGTACAAGATTTTAGGCATAGATATGGTTATAGATATAGCTTTAGAGAATTATAGATACTAATATATATCCACTAATAGATATGTTTAAGTATATATACTTAGTATGTATTATATATCTATACATTTATCCATATAAATCACAACATGTAGATTTGATAGCTACAAATAGTTGTCTTTGAGCATAAAGGTGCAGATGAAAATCCTTATAGCAAAATGTATAAGGAATGGATGTCAGCAGTAACTTGGGGTATGTCCACTTCTAGGAAGTTTATAGAAGAAGATAAATTAATAAAATAGAAGATGTCATAATTCTGTGAAGAAAGTAAGGTAGAAAGTAATGACATGACAACTGGACTGGATGTCACTGATGTGATTCTCACATCGATGGAGGTAATAAGTTTAAATGAGGTGTGTTATATTTAAGGTAATCAGTGAGCTTCACATAAATAAAGTTGAAGGAACATTATATGGAACATTTGTGATAGGGAAGTGGGTGTAGGGATGAGAGAAACAGTAATATAAGCAAAACTAAATTCTCCAAGGTTCCATGGCCTACATATTTCTAATAATTTTACTTTTATTTTAACAGTATGATTTCATAAGATGTGTAATAGTACAAAGTTTCCTATCCTAGAAATGTTTAGTTTGTAAATATCAAATGTAATGTAATGTATGCTTTGATGTTCATGTAAATTTTAAATATATGGATGAATACTTAAGATGAGGGTGGTAAGATGTCAAGACATATAGCGGTTGGGCATTCAATATTTTTTAATTATAGGACAAATACTATTAAAACAAATGCTTATATTTATGATGTAATAGAAAATAAAATCTCTAAAAATACATTTTTAAAGCTAACCATGTAAAAATAAGTTTTATGACGAAAAATATGAATAAAGGGCATTGCCTTTGTAAATATATGCTCTTTTCACATATCAAGTCAGAAACTACATTCACAAACAATATCTTAGTTATAAAAAATACAAATAAATATAAATGATCCACTACTAAAATGAGAAAAAAAAGAAGTATAACTGATATGCTAAGAAAGGAGAGAAAACGGAATCATTTAAAATGCTCAATGAAAACAACAAAAGGCAGAAAAAGAGCGAAAGATAAAAACAGAAACAAACAACAAGGGAAACAAATAGAAAACAGTAACAAATATGATAGATATTATTTTGATTATGCCAATAATCGGCTTTGAATGTCAGTAGTCTAAATATACCAATTAAAAGACAGAGACTGCCAGAGTGGATCAAGAAAGAAGAATTAACCACATGTTGTCTTCAAGAAACACACTCTAAGACATGTATAGATTTAAAGTAAATATAGAAACATATACCATGCTGACACTAATCAAAAGAAAGCAGAAGTAATTATATTAACTTCAGACACAGCACACTTCAGACCAAGGAAAGTTATCAGGAATATGAAGGGTGAGAATTTGCCATAACCCACATAAAAAGAAACAGACAATTTGAATGGGCTTATGTCTATTAAAGAAATTGAATCAATACTTAATTAAGCTACCCAAACAAAAAACACCAGACCCAGATGGTTTCACTGGTAAAGTCTACCAAACCTTTAAAGAAGAAATTGTACCAACCCTGTACAACTTCTTATGGAAGACAGGAGCACTGGGAATATTTTCAAATTCATTCTATGAGGCCCACATTACTCTAATAACAAAATCAGACAAAAACATTACAAGAAAAGTAAGCTATAGACCAATATCTCTCATGGATATAAATGAAAAAAAATCTTCAACAAAATAAAAATTTCTGCCCATTGGAGTAAATTTCAGCTCCACAATGCAGATTCCAATTTTTCCTTACTTCACCCACTTCACATGCATTCTTCCTTCCAGACCAGCTTGTCTCATGGTTTTAACGTATCCCCTAGTGGTTATGCTTCTCTGTTCAAGCCTGACTGAAACAGGCAGATCCAAATTTGGGCCAGATATTCTGTTTCAGTGGTCACCTGGCCATACCTCTATTTCAACATTTATCAAATTGTCTTGCACTTACTAGTCTCTTTCACCATGTTGAGAATAATATGAGGCAGAGGTTTTATTCATCTATATTTTTACTGCAATAGACCAGTTATGTGAGTTATGCATTAAAAATACTTAACATATGCATGCTGAATTGAATGAGACCCGTAACAAACTTATGTTTACTTAAATATTTCCAATAACATTTTTTTTAAAGTAAAGTACTTCAAGGAAGTCTAATGTTGTTACAGTTTTTATCCTTAAAGGCTCTTGTATGTAATAGTAGAAAGGTGAGCAGGTGTTTAATTACAAGGAAGCCCTTAGGTCAATTGCTGTTGTATTTAATAAAGACTATTTTCACCCCAAACCATCTGTGAATCCTAGCTTTCATCATTCAAGGTCTGTAGCTTTGTTCTTGATCACATTTGGGGATTAATGGTATAATAGGCCATATCATCCTATAAACCTTAATCTGTTATAATCCTTGCATTTATGTTTATGACCAAAGACTGTTTCAAAACCTGTTTGGTCCGCACATCTTGGTTCAGCTTCTGCTATTCTATTATTTTGGGCAAGAGACCCAACTTCGGGTGTATCAGGAATAATATCCATATTATAAACAAGGTTATTATAAGAAATAAAAGGAATATATGTAAATAAAGCCCATACATAGTCCTTAGCACAAAATATTTGTACAATGAGTATTATCCATTACTATTATCATATTTATTTTAAGAAAATGGATACTAATAACTCAGCAATTTATAGGTGCTTATAAAACATCGCCATTTAATTCCATGCTAATATATACACTTGGGTATAATAAAAAAAGTTCAATGCTCAGTTGAAGTTATGAATTTTTCATATCTGTTACCAGATCCTACTAAATTAAAAAATCACTTCTGACTACAAGTTAAGCAATTTTTAAAATTGCTATTCTTCCATTGCTGACAGCATACCAGCAATATATTAAAATTCTAAGAATATACTTAACATTTGTAGGGATAACTCAGGAAATACCATTTACAATGAGAACTTGACTCATTGTCTCTCAATCCACTGTTTCTTTAAAAAGTTCTCTGCAAGGTAGATTATGGAATTCCTTTTAAATTTAATATTCTGTATGTGGCATTCCAAATAAGCAGTAAGTTAAGCAAAAAATTCCAAGGAGGAAAAATATCCATTTTTTAAATAGTCATAGATAGTGATAACATACTGCTATTTATTTTGGTATTCATTGAAATCCAAGTCTAAATAAATGTTGATGATAATATCCTGTTCCCAATAATAAAGATTCGTTTTTAGTAAACTGCATAATATCTGCCAAGAGAATCCTACACTGTTGTCAGGACATTGATACCGTGGCTAAGACTGATAGCAAATTATTTTAGGGACTTCAGCAAACTCCAGTCTCAGGGGCTGCTTTTCATTATTACTATCTGTAAACAATAAACTGTCAAGTGTCTGATGAAAAATATGGTGCTAAAAGTAATGATATGATTTTCAAGTACCAATATAATCCTTTTTAAAGTGTATTATCAGGTATATGTCTTGTAAATCCATACACATGCATTGACTATTATTAATGAAATAATAATTTTAAATAATCTGCACTATAACACTTTATATAGGTACACTTAGGGCAATGTAATTAAAAGTGACTGACTAATTAACATCATATACCTTCCTGCAGGAGAAATTTCCTGGGAGGGGGTATTTTAAAGTAAAAAACAAAAAACAAAAAACTTTAAGTAGGAAATTGTTATAACTAGAATTCTCGCATAAAAAAATCTGTAATAATTTCTCTACATGCTTAACGGGTGAGGTTTCCAAATTCAGTTCATCTTTATCATTGTTAAACATCACCCCGAGAATCCACAGTGCCGTATCCCTCGCATCTGTGAGCTAAACATTTATGTGCATCATGATTATAATTCTAACTAATTAGTTTATTTTAATTATAATCAATACACTAAGGAGAAGTTTGAGACAGCTGATATGATTTATTACCAATTCTAAAAGCATTTGTCGTGCTTTTGGCAGTTCTACTATCTCTGAAATGCCCCTGCCTGTTGGCAGCAACCTGTCAGGGTTGTTATGATTGCTATATGCAGGGACATTAGCTGACAGCTCTTTGCCACTCCTGATAAATGTGCCTGCCGTGTAATCACACCCACATGGTCTTGCTTTAGCGTCCACCTATAGCCTCACCAAATATGAGAATATATAGCATAAATATATGATAGCCACACATGTATATGAATCAAAGATAATGTCATATTTAGATGACAAGAAGATTATGTGATCATCTCTTGAAATGCCATATGACAAGAGGCTACACAAGTACCTCATCAGGGAGAAAACACTTCTCTTATTATGTTAAGAATACTTGAGTGGTTCTTAAAAACTGGTATAGTGGAAAATGACTTCAGAAGATCTTCCCCAAGAGTAATATTTAAAAATCAGTTATTCTGAAATATCATAGGCTTTGTGATAGGGTGGGAATTTCCTATATTAAGTTATTAATAAAGACCTGCACTGAATGAAGACTTAAATTGAGCACTCAAATATATAATTCTGATGCTGTCCTGGCATATACTTATATTTTAAAGCTTCTCATTGGGAACTTGACCCTGTTTTCATTGATAAATTTTTCATTCTTTTCTCATGAATCATTCAAGTACTGTATCAGCCTAGCTTATTCTCACAGAGTAAAAAAGAAATCTTCAAATCACATGCCATCATTTCTTTCAAGAAAAGCCACTTTAAAAATAATTTTATATTAATAAAATTGTATGTGTTTTGGTGATTTACTTTTGATCTTATTGAAATAAACATCATAATTTGAAAAAATATCTGATTCATTGAATCAGTCTTAAATGAATTAACTTTCCCATGATATTGGTCAACACCAAGAGAATATGGCTCCATTGCAAATGTGCAACTTGTTACACTGATATGCTAGAGTTGGTGCCGCTTTGAGAAAAAGAGAGAACACTGAAACCACTTAAGACTGTGTAAATACATGATAAGGAAGAGACAGAAAGATATCTGTGGGTGATAAGGGCTGAAAATGGCCAGGAATAAGGCGCTGATCTCTGGCCTACTGACTGTATGTTCATTAAAATGAGAGATAAAAGTTGTCAGAATGGCTATATTTTAAAAAGAAAAAAAACTAAATTAGCTTCCGGGAGATTAAAAGCAACCTTATTTAGCAATTGACTTTGACTACAGAAACTATCAGATATTAAGTTAAATAAATGTGAATATTTCACCATAACCTGGAAAAAGGAAAATAGCCAACATGATTTTGCTTTTTTTTTTTAAAGGGGAATGACTTTGTATCTTAATGTAATCATCTATATATTTGGTTTCTATTTTTACTGATTTTAGACTACCAGAAATGAAATTTTAAAACACTCCTCATTTTACAGGAGAGGGAACTGAAGAGTCTGATAATCCTTAAAAACTTTGTGATAAGGAGAGCCTAGATAAGAAAGTTTTCCAGATTCGATCCATGTTAAACGTTCTCTACTTGTGTTTCACTTTTTAAAATATGACTTTTTCTTTAAATGTGTATTACCTATGCATTGTTTTAATATTCAATATCTATGCATCTGGGACTTCCATATGTATACCATGTGTTTCTTTACATTAAAGCTGCTACATATTTTAATTTTAAAAAAGAAATAATTTTCTATGTATGAAGGATCAGTAATATGGTTAATTTTCCAGTAAAGTATAACAATTATTTCCTAGGAAATATCTACAGTTCTATGAATTCACAGGGCAAATATGTCTTAATATTAGGAATGTTTGAATTCCCACCACTTATCCTAATAGAAAAATTTAATATATCGAAACCTATTTTCTTATTAACTCCCTTCAAATAGACACATCTACTCTGTATGTTCAACAGAACAGACATAGTGTCAGGCTTTATTTTCTGTAACTCATATTACGAGATCAATTATATTATAGGTTGCATTAAATGCTTTCTAAAAGTACATACTGTCCTCTCCTCCATATCCCCTCTCAGAGAAACTATCTCCTCCTTAGAGAGATGAACTTTCCCTCTTTCCCCAATTCCTTTAACCAATGCAAGTCACTCTGCAGAGCAGGAGAATGAGGATATGATAAGGGAGATAGCTGATGATTGCTTGAGACTACATTGTGGATAATCTTATGTAACTGGCTTTGAAAACAATGTTGCATTCTTGTGCAAACACCATTACCCACTTTTTTCCATTTTAGCAGAAGCTCCATTTTAAGGGGTTAAGTCTGTGCATATTTAGGCATATAAGTATTATCTGCTCTTGGATTGTGAAGCACTGGCATGATAACAAGGAGACTCGCTATGAAAAAAGTCAATCGACTTTGAATGACTCAGGTAGATGGATGAAACCCATATCCTTGACAATACTATTGAGTTCCTGGAATCAGCCAGCCCTGGGACAAACATCACATGACTTTTGGTTATGTGAAATAATAAATTCTTCATATTTTAATACAAAAATACAAAAAAAGTTTTATGCTGAAAATATCTTAATTGATTCAAAACCTAAGGCATCTGATTCTTCTGCAAGCATTAGAGAGCAATCAAATTTTGCAAATGAGGAAACAATCTAACAAAGATAACATTTCAGAAAGTTAAATTTGACAGAGTGTATGTGAAGAACTGAGATAAAGATAGACTACGAGATCTGTCATTTGGGTAAAGTCAAAGTGGTTTTGTTAAAATAAAAAAAATTGTCATTAATAAAAATTTCTAGGCATGTGAGAACACTATACCATATAAACAATAAATTTAAAAAAAAGAATAAAAAAGAAACAATTAGACTGGAAGCACACACACAGGTAAACCAGCTATTTAAGTTAGAATAACATGACTTTAAAAAGACTTGAGTGTTCACAAAATTAAAAAATATATATATATACATATACACATAACATGGATGAAAGAAACAAAGAATTGGAATTCATAAAAATAAGCAAATAATCTAGACCTTAATAAAATAAAATATGAATAAGAGGAGTTAGGTGACTTTAATACTGATTAGATATGCAGACTATAGGATCAGTGAACTAAAAGATATTTTAATAAAAAATACAGAAATTGAAAAATGAATGAAAAATAACATAAGAAACATGTGGGTCCAAATTTTAAAAGCTAACACATAATTGGAGTCCCAGATGAGGTGGGGAAACATAATGGAACGTAAAATGAAAAAGATATGGCTAGTATTTTCTAAAACTAAATGCTATCAGCTAACAGATTTGAGGTAATGTCAGTGAATCCCAAGAAGTATACATGGACAACTACATTTAAGCATATCATTGTAAAACCACCAAACATCAAAGGCAAAAATAAAATCTTAAAGTAACCAAAGGGGTTAAAAAAAAAGATACGTTGGAGGCAAAGATGCAAAAATCAGACTTACAGTTGACTATAACAGGAAATGAAAGCCTAACTTCTTACAATATGGGTCCTGGGTAGACCTGATAGCCTAGGCAATGGTACCCCAAACCTCACAATTTGCCTGATCTGGGGCAACACCTCCTCTGTTATTTCTACCCAGAAAGTTGGATTGATTTAAATGCTCATTGAGGAGTTTAAAATCTATAGCTCTATGCTCTCCTCTCTTAAAAATCAGATATTAGTTATTTTCAGCTCTCCATACTTTGCTTAACTGTTACAAGTCACAGATGTAGAAACTGTTCAGTAATACTCATATCTAAATCTAGGATTCAAATAGAAGCCATATCAGCATTGTTCTCCTATCAGGCTTTTATAAATGCTAAAGCTAATATCTGAACCTTCATCTTTCTGAATACTTCCTCCCCCACCCCTAGTTATCAATTTGTACTATATTCCTGCTCAGAAAAGGGATGTTTATTTAGCTTCTTCAACTACAGCATATGTCAATTTGTGGATAAAATGTTTCTTTCAGACTATTAGTCTGTCTGTCTGTCTGTATGTCTGATTCTCTCTCTCTCTCCCCATCATCTATCCATCCATCCATCCATTGGTGGTTAAGATGCTTCCTTAAGACAGAAGTTTAGAACAAAACCTAATCATTTTAGAAGAGTGTCAAAACAATAATTTTGTGTTTAAATGTGCTTTTTAAAAATTAGACAAAATTAATGATTTATTTTTTGTAATCTAGTCTTTCATTTTGGACAAATGTAATAGCACCTATTGCAGATAATTTCCTTATGAACTTAGGTCAATAATCCATGGGTTCCATGTATATTATGAAACATATATATATATGTATGTATATATATATTTCCACGAACCACTTGGACAGAATATTTGAGGCAGGTGCTGAGAGATGAGACCCCTTGGGATCTGGGTGATGTGGTAACTGAAGAGAATTTTAAATGTGTAAGTTAGAAATATGTGTTCTGAACATTAACCAATCATTGTTCTCCCATCTGATACTGTTCTGATTGTTCTCTATCAGGAGCCTTGGAGGGTTTTGTGGTTTGAGTTCATAAAAGTGTATGTAACATAAAACTAAGCATTTTCTTTCTTTCTCTCTCTCTTCTTTCCTCCTTCCCTTCTTCCCTTCCTTCCTTGCTTAATTTCATTCCATTTTATTGAAATATATGCTAATTACATGGGACCGTCCACCATTAAAAGCTTATCACATATTTTTGTTTCCTCTATACTTGCCTACCACCTCTACTGAATTCTATGCTTCATTAGCCAACAGTTTCTTAGTTATTATTGTCTCATCTCATAACAATCTGTCTCCCACTAACAGCCATTTATAAAAAATTTGTGACATGGATGAATGATTAAATATATAAAGAAGTAACTTGTCATAAATGTGCTTCTATTTTCTCTTGTCTTAAAGTTGTTGTCAGGCAATTATATCACCCATGCTACTGAGTGCTACTCTCTCACTAAAATTTTATTCTTATGTTTTAAATTTAACTGGAGGAGCCAGGATCTTTTCTCAACTGAAGGTTTTTTTTGTTTGTTTTGTTTTTGTTTTTGTTTTTTCCCCCAGAAGTAGATTGGCATAATCTTTGTACAGAACAGAAAGAACCAAGGGATTGTCAATAACAGATATCTCAGAAAATCTGGTGGGGTGGGGGCGGGAGGTAGTAAATGAAACCTATTCTAAATTTCAAAAGTCAACCTAGGAAGAAATGTATTACAATGGAGATGATCACGGATAGCTGAAAAAAGGGTAATAGTAAGAGTATAACTAATTTTGCAGCTCATGTTTATTATATACTTCTGAGATGCCTGTTGAGAAAGTTGTAATTATAACAAACAATAATCGCTGAAGAGACTTGCAATGAGATTATCAGACTATCTTCAGATATTCACACATTGCTGATCCATAGACTCTGGGTGGCTTCATGGCTCCTTTAGAACATAAGCAGTAAAAAACAAGGTAGGAGTAGATGATGGAGGTGACAGAAAGAGCAAAAGTGACTTGTTAGCTTCTTTGTAGGTCTTTACAGGAATCAAATATATGTAACAGGTTTCGATAAACCACGGCCGTGAGACCATTTTTTCAAAAATTTTACCATTATTGAAGCATAGTTTTGTTCATGCCTTCAAGTCTTATTTTTATTATGCCACTTATATATATAGATTTTTTTCCTCTTTAGTTTACTATATTGATTTTTTTAAGGAAACGAAAAATATCAAAAAATATCAAATTAGTAAGACTTTAATAACATCACAAAATATTAGAAAAAGGAATGTAAAATGCCAGTGCCCAAAATGTTTCCAGGAAATTTTAAAAAATATATGGCAAGCATTCACTAATTAACTATTGTTCATGTTGGAAATAATGGATCTGACTGCATAGTCTTTGTCATTTGCAGTATCTAAAGCCAGGAATAGAATGGGTATTTGCATCGAATGCATTTAATTTAGTAAACAAGACGATTTACATGTCATTATCTACCATGTAATCATTCTTTTTCCTATTTATTATTCCTATGGGGGGGGGTGTTGCTTTAGCATATGATTTTTAAAAAATACTAATCAATGTCTCACATTAAAATCCTCCTGTTATATTTGTTATGGAAATGTTATATAAAAGCCACTCACTCCATCAAGTTATTTTTCCTAAAACAGTAGTCTTTGTGATATAATGGGAAGATTAGAATATATCATATTGGAATATGTGGCTCTAGGTGATAGTTTAATCTCCCCAAAATATCTTTTCACATCTATAAAATACTTAACTGACACAAATTTATTGTGAAATCAAAGAGGAAAATGTGAAAGCTCTTTTCAAACTGCTATAAGTATCTTAAAAGAATATAACTTTTTTATTTTATCAAATTATACCTCTATAAAAAAAGAAAACAAAAATTTCTCCCCTTTATCATATTTGTAGTATATTAACTCCTAATCCTAACATCTAAGACCTTGTAAAATCAGACCCCATCTTTGCTTAATATCCAGCAGGAAATTTTTGATATTTACTGTTTTTTCAATATCTCATTCACTCATGTACTCATCTATCCATTCATAAAATAATTTTTAAGATCCATTTATTATCTCATGGCCTAAGATAGATTCTGGGGCTATCACTGGAAACAATATACAGTTTCTGTTTCAAAGGCATATTAGTCTTGAATGGATGTATCGGTTATTTATAGCAATAGCAATGCTACCTAACAACCTCAAAACCCTTGGGGGCATACTACAATAATCATTTACTTTTGTTCATTACTCTACAGGTCAGCGGGGAGCTTTGCTGATCCAAGCCAGGACTCACTCCCCTCAGCTGGTATCTCCTATGTATTTGTGGTTACCTGGCAAGGGAAGAGTTGTTCTAAAATGACCTTAGTTAGGGTGGATAGTTTGTCCCTGCATCCTGTCATCTCTCATCCTCCGGCAGACTAGCCTGGGCTGGTTATAATAGCCTAAGTGGCACCCAAGAAAAGGATATCCTCGGATGCGTCCTCACGATGAAAGGCATAGGAGAGAGGCAGAAAGAGGAAGTGTCTGAGGCCCTTTGAAATCAAAGCTTGGTTGACTAAACAACACATAAGGTCAATATTCAAAGGATGGAAAAGCAGACTCCACTTCTTGATGGAAAGTGCTGTATAATCATCTTTAAAGGCTGTGAGTATAGGATGGGGTGGAGGATTACAGCAATTTTTACAATCAATCTCCCACAGAAGGAGACGCATATAATTAAACACGAAATATAGTGTAAATGCTTCATTTTCTCTCTAGCTCTGTCTCCGATTTTCTCTATTTTTCTCTTTCTCCAAACTCTTCTCACTCCCAATGGTTTTTTAAACCATTAATTACTCTCCCCCTTATATTGCTCTTCTCTCCCTCTCTGTCGGCAGCTCAGTGGAAGACTTTTAAGTCTCTCCTTTCCCCCCAAAATCTATAAGCAACTTTTCGTCCCTCTCAAGCTCTCACTTTATACCTTTTGTTTACTATCAAATTAAAGCAAACCATTCTTGAGAACTCATTATATTTCCGATATTCTAAGTGCAATTTTTCAGATTTGCATTCTCTGCTTCCACACCACGCAGTTCCTCCCCAACCTGTTCAGTTTGACTCAAGTCCCTACCCCTCTATCGATAGTATTTGTGGTGATCACCACACCCGCCTTGGGTAGTCTGGCCTTACTGACTGGCACCTCCGTTTTCTTGAAACTGCATCTTTTGGTTTTCCACTGACTCTTCTTATTCTATGAGCATCGATTCTCCATTTATCACTTGGCTTTTCTTAATCTCCAAATGAAAAGAAGTAATGAAATGCTCCAGACATTTTCCCAGGCTCTAGGAATCTCACATACATTATAGCATTTTATCCACACAGAGAACCTATGAGAGAGAGAAATAATACCATCGACTCTGTTTCGGATGAGGAAATTGAAGCCCAGATAGATAGAATAATTCAGTAGAGACCTAGTAAATGTTAATCCAAAATTTAAACTCCAGATTTGTCAGATTCCAAAGCTTCTTCCCCAGGGGAAGGGTAGGCTGCGTTACTTCTTCTCATGTGAGATACATATTCGTCATTTTTCAAATTGAAGGACACTGAGTTTCACACAGATGGCTCTGATTAGCAGTAAATTGGCTCTTAATTAGAAAGTAAAAAATGATCTCTGAAATCTCATGTAGAAAAATCACTTAATATCAGTCACATTGCTTTCTAGCAAGAGTTAATGAATTAATTATATTTACATAAGCAAAACAATGAAGCAGAAAGTAGCTCTTCAAACTTAAAAAAAAGACAGCTTTTTAAACATATTACCCAAGCTGAATCCCCAATGAGAAGATGATCTTGAATACTCCTAAATCAGCAAGTTAAAGGATTTGCTTTAATGTGCTATCATATTTAACCTTTGTACCCATTTCTTTCATTTATGCAAATCTGAGAAAATCTCAAATGAAAAAGAAACAAAATGCTGACAACATCATCTGAGAGTTAAAATTTTTATCTAGTCAAACATATCCATGCAGAGTAAAAAAATGGACATGGTTTATATTAGGAAGTTATGAGTAAAATTCTTGCTAGTAGTAGCAAAAAAAAAAAAAATGGCTTGAGAAGGAGCATTCTATAGAAAGGGTGGATAGCTTGTTAAGCTTGTTAACTTAATAGCCATTTAGAGGCTCCTCTGGAATAAGAGAATAGATGTGACTCCAATATGATATATCAGAGTCTAATATTCTTTTGATAAGATCACTTGTTTTGACAAGAGGGATTGTTGGAACTTTAGAGAGCATGGTGAATTTGATTATTGAGAGGAATTTAACCAAACACAAAAGGCTTGTAAAATTGTATCTTCATGAGTTTTCCTTCTGCAAGAGGTCCACATAATGTATTTACCACAGCTGAGTGCGCTCACTTGAGAGCCATTTATGATGTGTAATGCTCTGTGTCCTTTGTTGGAATGTTGGATGACAGGTTAATTGAGTAGTGGCAGGGCAAACGATCAGGGTCACGCAAGATGAGCAGCGTATATGATAGCTAAAGACTGTTTCATTACCAAGAAGCTTTTATATACTAGTACAATTTAAAACGATCCTTTTAGAAAAGTATTCATTTATCAATAACTTCCAAGGCATCCAGAGATTTGTCAGGTAAAAATTTCAATAGCAAAATTTTAAACAGTAATTCAGTATTATAGGTCAGACAATTAACTAACAACCCTGAAAAATGATTTACTTGATTATTCGATATCACTATCTCAAAACCATTATGGCCCTCTGTGGTATACTAATTCGCTTTCTGTGATTAGTTGTATTAAAGCTGAAAGAATAACTCAGCGTGTGTTCCTTTTCTATGAAAAAACAAAGCACTTCATCTTCATTTTTATATTTGGTCCATTACAGACTTTGCCACATAGGGCTAAAATATACACTTGGAGGTGTATAGAGTTAAAAGTAACTAAAATAGAAAAATGGTGCATGCGACATTACTGGAACATGCCAACTTCCCTTTCAATGCAGTTTTAAAATTCTTCCCTTTCAATGCAGTTTTAAAATTCTTTTCTCTGCCACTTCAAACCACTAATTAATCTCCAAACACCCCCTTTATCACTTATTTTGTATTCATATTTACCATCGACCAACATAAACTTAACTTTTTATTTCAAAAATTTTAATGTCACTTTTACACTTTATTTCTCTTATTTTCTATTAAAATCCATTTTGCTTTATGGAATGACACAGTAAGGAATTCAAAAATCCACACCTCCATAAAAGAAATGAGAACACTGTCAAAAGGGTCAATATCAACTTTTTTTGAAGTGGTAATTCACAAAAGGATTGCTATAATCTGAGGAGTATTTTCTCAGAGAATATAAATGAATTTAGAGAAGAATGGTGAGTTTCGTGACATTTTAACCTGTACTTTTCCCATTCTCTTTTCTCCAGCTCAGGGTAGACTTGAAAACCATCAGTCATGAAACCAAGCAAGCTTTGAAAATCGGTAGTCTAGCAGTGACTAGAGGATGTGGAAAGTTTTTGAAGCTCCTCGAAATGCTCCATCTCCAGAGAATTGTAACTATTTGACTCCCAGTTTAGCTCTCTGAAGAAGGCCCACTTCTCAGGCTTACCTTTATTTAACTTGACTCAGAGCCTACCCAGTGAGTAAAGCCCTATTCCCAGGGTTTTGTTAAAAAACAAACAACAACAACAACACAGCAATGGTTTCACATTGCAGCTACCTAAGGAGGAAATGCTCATTGGATACACAAGAAACTTGGCAAAAATATAAAAAGAATATCTGTGAAATGAGACCTACATAGTGGCTTTCGAAAAGCTGCGATATAGTCCTGGGTATCTAGAATGATGTTCTCACCTGCAGGAGTGCGTGCATGCACAGGGAAGGACTGAGAAGGCCCTCTCTCCTACTGCTGGCTAATCTTGAGGTCCTATGTAATCAGGACATGACAGGTAAGGCAAAGTTGCAAAATTGCTAGTTTGGAACTGTGTCTCAACACAAACACAAAGTCCTTAGCAAGGGATAGGAGCCTTATTGGTTCAATGCATTTAAAGAAATCTATGCTCGGTCACTGGCTGACCACTAATCTAAATGAGCATTGACTTCAGTGTCCACACACAACAATAATTTAGACTTTACATAGTTAGTTTAGAAAAGCAATTAAGTCAACAAACAGGAACAGCAGCGATGAGGATAAACCTTGTGGAGTGGAGGGGTAACTTGATTTTCAGAGTAGCTGCTTTCTATTATTTATATTGTCCAGTTTTCAACAACAACAAAAAAATGGGATAAGCCAACGAATGAGAAAGCATGGCCAAAATGAAAAACATTAATCTACACATCCAAGAAGCACAACAAACTCCAAGTAGGCTAAACTCCACAGAAAAATACAGCAAAATCAAACCGTTGAGAGCCAAATTACCAAACATGACTCTTGAGAGCAGTAAGGAAAAAATGACTTACCACGTAAGGGAGATCCATGATACCATTAACACGTGACTTACTATCAGAGACCATGGTGGCTCGAAGACAGTGGGACAACATATTCAAAGTGCTGAAACAAAACGAACATGAAATAAGACTTCTACATGCCACAAAATCTCTTCAAAAATGGAGAGATTATGACATTTTCAGACAAAAGCTGAGATAAATTGTTGCTAGAAGACATGCCCTACAAGAAATACTAAAAGAAGTCTTCAGTTTGAAGTGAAATCACACTAAATAGTATCTCAAATCTATATAAGTATGCACACTCAAACACAGTAAAGAACATCAGTACGGGTAACCACAGTGTTAAAAATGAAAGATAGCGAATGCATTTTTATTTGTAACTCTTTTCTTTGCTTATCTGATTTAAAAGACAACTGCCTTTTAATTAGTAAACCATTTTGGTAGGTTCATAATGTATAAAGAAGTAATTTGTATGACAGTACAGTACAAGGAGGGTGAAGTGATCGGAGGAAAGTTTTTACACACTATTGAAATTAAGTCGGTATTAATCCAAACTAGATGGATTAAGACGTCTTATTCTTACAGGCTTCCATAGCAAAATACCATAGATTAGGTTGCTGAAACAACAGGAGTTTATTTTTTGTAGTCCTGGAAGCTAGGAAGTCCAAGATTAAGGTGCTTGCAAGATAGACTATTCCAAAGTGTCCCCTCTTGGCTGGTAGATGGCCACCATCTCACTGTGTGCTTGCATGATTTAATTTTCATGTACACACAGAAAGAATAAGCTCTACTCTCTTCTTCTTATAAGGACTCTGATCCCATCATGGAGACACTACTCTTAAGACCTCATCTAAACTTAATTACCTCACAAAGACCCAATCTCCAAATATCATTACGTTGGGGGAGAGTAGGGCTTCCATGTATGAAATTGGGGTGGATTATAAACATTCAGTCCACAACAATATTAATATAATCCCCAGGGCAACCAATAAAAAATAAATAATGAAAGAAACAAGAAGAAATTTAAATTAGAACACTAGAAAATATTTAATGCTAAAAAATATTTAACACAAAAGAAGGCAGTAATAGAGGAAAGGAACAAGAAAGATATGAGACATACAGAAAACAAATAGAAGAAATGGCAGACTTTAATCCTACATTATCAGTACTTACATTAAACTAAGAGTAAATACTTCAATGAAATGAAGTTTGATAGAATTCCTTTAAAAATGATCAAACTCTATGATGTCTACAAAAGAAACACTCTAGATTCAAATACACAAAAAAAGAAAGCAAAAGAATGGGAAAATATATACCAATATAATGCAAACAGTATGCAAAACAGAGCTGGAGTGGCTACACTATATAATATATATAGACTTCCAGACAAACATCATTATTAGATACAAGGAAGGCCATTTCATAACAATAAAAAACAATAAACCTTCAGAAATATATAACAATTATAAACATATCCCATATTCAACACAATCCCTGTCGATCTCTAAGCTGGTTTTGTTTTTTCCAGTAATTGATAATTTGACCTGAAAGTTTATATGGGAATGTCTTGAACTAGGAATAGCCAAAGCAATCTTGAAAAAAAACAAAACAAAATCAAATTTGGAAGGCTCACACTTCTCACTTTCAAAACTTACTAGACAGCAGCTGTAATCAAAACAACATAGTACTGGCATAAAAATAGACATACAGATCAGAATAGAATTGAGAGTCCAGAAATAAAACTTCACATTTATGATGAATTGATTTTGGCAAGAGTGTCAGGAAAATTCAATTGAGAAACAATACTTTTTCAACAAGTGATGGTGGGACTAAATATACACTGTAAAAAGAAAATGAGATTTGGATTCTTACCTCACATACCATATGAAAAAATTAACTCAAATTGGATCATAGACATAAATTTAAAGGCAAAAACTATAAAACTTTTAGAACAAATCATAAATCTGCGACTTTGGGTTAGGCAATGATATTTTAGGCATAACACTAAAAAATTGAAAGCAAAATGACAAAAGAAAAGATAGACAAATTGGATTTTAATTAAAAAGCATAAAAATAAAAACATTTAAAAAAACTTTTGTGCTTCAAAGGACACCATCAAGAAAGTAAAAAAAAAATCGTAATGGGAGAAAATTTTTGCAAATCATATATTTCATAAGGGACTTGTATTCAAAATATATAAATACAAAAATAAAAAGATGAATAATCCAATTTATAAATGGATAAATTATTTGAATAGACATTTCTTGAATGAAGGTATGCACATATAAATCTGAACGACACCATTAGTCACGAGGGAACTACAAAGCAAAAACAAAATGACAGACTACTTCACACTCACCAGGATAACTAAAAACAAAAAGAGAAATAACAAAATTTGTGAGGGTTTTCAGAACTGAAAACTCTTAAGCACTGCTGGTGGAATTATAAAATGGTGCAGACATTTTGAAAAAATTGTTTGGCAGTTCCTGAAAATGTTAAACACAGAGTTTCTATATGACCCAGAAATTTCACTGATAGGTATATATCCAAGAGAAATAATGGCATATATTCCTACACAAATGTTTATCATGCTATTATTCTTAATTGCCTAAAGTAGAAGTAGCTCAAATGTCAACTGACGAATGGATAAACAAAATGTGATTTATCAATAGAATGCAATATTACACAGCTATAAAAAGAATAAAGAAATGATACATGCCACAATATGAATAAACTTTGAAAACATTATGCTAAGTGAAATAAGCTTGTCACAAAAGGCCACATGTTATTCAATTCCATTTATATTAAATGTTCAGAATAGGCAAATCTATAGAGGTATGGTCCTTAGACATGTAGGTTTCATAGGCAATATATTAGAAAAACGCAAGATTTTGTGTCAAGTAGCCAAGGTTCTGAATCCTGCCTTTGCTGCATTATTTCAATCAAATAGAAAGCATTTAATAGACAAGGACATTGACAAATAGTAGGAAGAGATTTTTTTTGAGGATTGAAACCAAATACGTAGGAATACACAGCCATTAAATATGTGTAAAGCCTTACACACCCTTTCGAAGGTTTCTGGGGATATTATCATACTATAGCGTTAGGCAACTGCTTATTTAAATTAAATAACAATCTTCTCAAAAAACCAACATTAAAATTGTGTTTAAATGATCTGTTTACAAGGGAAAGATGATATAGTGTTTATTTCACAAATATCTGCATTAAAACAGTTACATAATTTAAAGCACTGGACTCGATGGATACGATTCACTTATCTAGAAAACACATTTGTGTGTTTTCTCCCCGTAGCCAGAAAAAAATTTAAATTGCTATATAGGTGTCATTGAAAATTTTAAAGTATCCAACTTGTCATGTTAGAGACAACACTACGGATAGAGGATAGGTTGGAAAATTAATTAAGTATAATTAAGACAATATTTTGAAACTATTGAAAGAACCAAGTGTATGTTTTATTCCTCTTTCTTTTGAATCAGGTTTGGAAATCATACTGAGAGTATGACCCCAGGAAAGAGGAAAAGGCTAACTCAACTTCTACAAGAAGAATATGTCGAGGAACAATTCCATGTCCAATGGCAAGGGTGAAAGGAAGAGCTAGTGGCTGAGAAACTGAAGGAAAAAGAAGATAAGCAAGTACTATAGTCTCTTTTCAAGGAAGAACATTCTAACAAGGAAGGAATGATAGATTAGGTCATGGAAATCAAAAGTGGAGGGTCTGATGTCCCACACCCCGCAGAGATTTCTGTGGGGTGCTACCTAGGGACACACTGTGGCAACAGGTAAAGAAGACTGCCAAGTGGAACAAAGATGTGACGTGGTGAGGGGACGAGAAAGAGGGTCTCAGTTTCTGCTTTGACGTTTCCTTCATTTGAGATTGAATACTAGGGATCCAGGGTTTTCCATCCACCCCATGGGGAACCTAAAATGTAGCTTTCGGGGCTGAATGGTGATTTATCTTTGAGTGTTATCTCTGACTGGGTGTGTACATGTGTGTGTGGCATGGGGATTGTTTGGGGAAGATGGCACAAAGTTATTCTGGGGCCTGTGGCTTCAAAATGGGCAGCTACAGAGCAACTTAAAGTTATAGGCAGCCTTCAATGAGTTCCCTAGTGCCAGAAGGACCTAAATAGAGTGAAATTGACAGGGAAGGATCTCTAGGCACTGAAGGACTCAGAGAAAGTGACTCACAATATGAGAAGCAAGACTCGTTAAGTTATCAAAAATAGGACAGCCTTTTTTTCTTTGCATTTCTGAATTTGAGCTTTATATTTATAATTTTACTATGCACGGATTCACAGCATATAGAAATATGTATGTCATGCTTATGCATTTAAAATACACGATTTATGGCTGATTATTGAATCCTTAGAACTTTGGCTGACTAGATCTAGAAAGCCCTGCATATCAGCTCTTTGCCTTCATCCTCCACCTGGCAGGGCTATACACCAGCATGATTACTTCCCTGTCCTGCAGACATCTGGTCGTTGACACGACCATGGAGTGGTTCACTAACTGAGACAAGCCTTTAAGGATTGATGGTGAAAATCTGCTGTTTAAAACACTGTCCATTATGTAACTCTGTTTCTGATTTAAAGTGCCACATGACGGAACTCTCCTGGATATTAGTTATTTTTTAGAAAAGAAAAATCTCTTGAATAACAAATATTGTTTTAAAAATAATGATATCTGTAAGCTTTGTATCATTGGATATCTAAAAAGGTTAGTAGTAAATTTAATGCTTCTTTCAGGTTTCTAGAAAACGATTGCCTTACTCATTATAATTCTTATTACTTTACATTTATTACTCCATTTGTATACAAAAATACCTATAGCTAAGTCTTGACACCTAAACCTACACCGATTCTCACTTCTATTTTCAGATCTGCACATTCATCTATATCTATATCTGTATCTATCCCTGTATCTGTTCTTGCTCCTATTACTTTTACTACACCTGTATCTATACCTGGGCCTATAACTTTATACCTATATGTTTTAAGACTAAAATGGCCTTTGTGTTTTGGCTACATTTTGACTTCAACCTAAGAGCTAATGTGGTAGTAACAACTGGGGTGTATTAGAACAACATAATGTTACTCACAGGTTGACCTGCAGATTTGCAATGGACAATGGGCTTTCTACTTTCTCTTTTAATTCTTAGTAACTGAAATTTATCCTTATTCAAATTTCCCTTTGTAACATCGATTATGTTTTATCTGCCTTGCATACAAAACTTGGTGAGCCACTGGAAATGTCTAAAGGAATTAAAGGATCCTTAGAGACCTAGAAAATGGAGCACATGGTGAAGGCTGGGAACTAATGTGTACTCTGCAGCAGTCAGTTTCCTGACATGGGAATTTGTTCTTCTCACTGATGTATGTGCGTTTCTACACCAGTGCTACATATATACATTTGGGCAGCGGTCAATTAGGAGAAAAAGCCAAATGGAAAGGAACAACCAAACCTTCATTCATGTACTATGACAATGGAGACAAGGGGCAACAAGTGGTATCAGCTTCCTAATATCCCATCTTCCTACTATGGAATGACACTGGACGAGAGTCAGGTGATCAGAGCAAGTAGGAGGAACTGTCTCACTGCTGAGAAGCCCTAAACAAAAATCTACTGCCTCTTCATGGACCATGGTGTAAGGGGAGGAAGAAGGGGAACAGCTGGGGGTAGAAAGGTGGAGTCCCAGTGCAGAAGAGCACCTCAGGCAGGGCCCCGATCATAAAATCTCCGAACGGAGGCACTGGGGCCAGGAATGCTGAGACACACAGAAGACTGGCTGGCCAGGGGCCACCTGAGTCCCTGATTGCAACTCCCTCCAGAAAACCACAACGCACTGGCTGTGTGCCAAATTGGTTTGTTTATTAACAATTGAGAATAATCATCACAGGGTTGACCATATTTCTGTGTACGAAGCATACCTACTATGGTATTCTGATGTTTTCTTTATTTGAAGAACTACAAAGTTCATTTTGCAGCCTGCTAGAATTATGTGAAATCTAAAAATACGTACATCTCTACAAATTATAGTAACTTTGTCTTCACTTAGGATGAGGTTAGATGTTGCCATTTTTACTGTTAAAAGCAAAACCTTAAACCAAATGTGTTTTGAATGAATTCTTGATGTACAATGAAAATTGCTCACAACAAAAACATGTGCTGCCTTTGTTTCTGTTTGTTCTTTCAGATTTCTAAAACAAAGACAAAAAGGACAGAAAACACTTTGTATTTGGTACAACCTTGAGAATCAATCCTAACAGTTAAATGTCAAATTGTTAAATTACTTGTTCTTATTGTCTTCCAACTATTCCACATTCTTTTAATTGATTCAATGTTGTAAAGATAAACGCCTCGGGTTACATATAACATAGAACATAGCACGACATAATGCAATTTTATAAAGGATCTTCCGTAATTGCTCATCACACATGGCTGCGCATGACAGATAGAAGCAATAAAGGAATAAGTAAAAAATATTTAGACCAAACCTTATTATTGAAATAATATTGGAATAATCCTGAAATGCTTTTCGAAATACTTTGTCCAGATACATCAGTGAAAATGACAATTTCTCAGATCTTCCTGATTGTATATTGGAAATGGTGAGGGCTTACCTTCCGAATAATTAAGGTAAACTAAAGGCATTTTAAGAAGACAAACAACTGATTCAAAGTAAAAGCTGGTAAGAGATTGTTAAATTGCCTGTACAGATGTTGTCATGTGACAAAAGAGAAGTCTCAAACTTGACCCTGTTATTAACATAAAGTACAACAAAACCTTTGGCATGAAAAAGATGCCAATTCTTCTAAATGCAAACAAGTATACAGATAACTTAACATCATTTAGCCAGAATCAAAGTTTAATGAGAAAGGTGGTAAAATATTCACTTAGGTTGATTTAAGAATATAAAATTTTAAATTGTTCACTTATCGATTATAAATATTCTCCAGATACACAATTCCAGAAAAAAACATGGAATGCTTTATTAACATTTCACTATTACTGCTCTCAATACATTGTCAACTTCTGAGGATTTTCTATTCTGCAGATACCATGTGAAGCATTTGGGTAATAATTTAACGAAGTCTTCTAAATTGATAAATTATGAGCAGCGTCAGAAAAGTTAAGAGACTCACGTAAAACCGATTCTATGTTGAGTTTCTGACAGAGTTAATAAAGAACCTAAGATTTTTGTCCCTATCCTTGGATTTTCAAACATTTCTTAATGGTAAAAAAGTCAAAGAGCATGCCCCCAAGGAGTATGGGACATGACTTGGATAGCACGTCTATGAACATAAATTGGTTTTTAATTTTCTATTTATAATAAAAATTATTAAAGGCTTATATTTTAATCAGTAATCTTTGCTTTTAAATAGAATTTATATTATCAACTCTCCTGAAAATTCTCATACACATCCACACAAAATTTTCTAATTCATTGATTAGGTGGTCTTTGCAATCAAGCTATCAAGAGCAGAACAACAAGTTACACTGAGTAGAGCTGATATTGAATTTTTAAATGTTTCTCTGTTTACAGCCTTCAAAGGTTTCCACTGAATTGAGTGAAGTTCATTCTTTTTCATGGATGCTGATGTGTAATATTTATCTCATCACATTCTAAATTGCCAACCTCGATTCTTGCCTAGCCTTCTCTTACACATTACGCTGCTGACTTTTAACTAAACTTTTATCTGTTCTTCAGACATGCTGTATTATCTTGCCTCTAGGCTCTAAAACTTGATCTTCCCTCTGCCAATAACTCTCTCTGCCAATTCACTTTCTTAACTCCCACACATACCTAAAGTCTCAGCTTAAATTCCACAGGCCCATACTGCCCACCTCTCCCCCAGACTGCATGAGGAACCCCTGCATTTATTCCCACAGTGCCCTGTAATCTCCTTTCATAAAATCTCACAACCCTTAAATTGACAATTCAGTAAAGGTTTATTTCTCCAGTGGAATTTAAACCTTTTAAGACCAAATTTGTAACTCTTGCACACTGTGTATAGCAGTTGTTAAAGGCTTTTAAATTATAATCAGTTCCGTTGTGCTTCTTTAAAAATACATATTGGTTCCAACGCAATTGTTATTCTAGGGAAAAAAAAACTGAGCATGATGCAATTTTTTCATTTGCTTATGTGTAATTTTGTTCCCCGGAAGCATGAGGTGAATGAAGAAACTGCACCCAGATGAACTGTACCACGTATGACACACAAAAGGCACAGGTGCGTGTACCCTAAACACCTCCCCGATAACCTGGGTCACTGCGAGTGGAATGTGCCACATCCAATCACACTCAGAATTACAACTGCCATCAACTTCTAATAATCCTCCTTATCCCACTTCATAACATCGCCCAAACGGCAATCCTGGCACCCACCTCCCCAAGCAAACGTCAGGTCTTTTTTAGAGCAAAATAGCGTATTTATTGTAGCTTCTAGGTATTCTTAATCATTTAACGTGCAAAACGGTGCTACCATTTTTATTAGGTTTTTATCTTATCTCTTTATGTGTCACACTGTTTTGATGGGTGTGTTTCTAACCTCATTTTCCCTCATGGACCCTATTGTTTTTACTGTGTGATTTTGTGCAGCATGATGACGTTTAGAAAAGTATATGCCATGTTAAACAGAACTGACTGGAACTGAAAGAGTTAACTTACACTAACTGGTCAGGATCAGGTGGGAACTTGGTTCTGTGGGGGGTGGGGGGGGCTTGAAAAGGGTGGTCTCCTATTTCAGAGAGCTCCGAGCTCACAGGACTGCCAGGTTATGCCTCTCCTCAGGCCTTCATGTATTGCAGTTCTGAGAATATCAACCAAGAAACCAACCCTTCCTCTCCATTTTCTGGGGTTGAGAAGGATGAACAGTTAAAGCTGAGGATGTACGTGGTCACATCCATGTGTGTGGTCACCTTGGCCACTGAAGGCAGAGGGCCTGACTCCGAGCATGTCTGTGGCTGAGCCCGTTTCACACGCGTGTCCTGCTTCCTACAGCCGTCTGGACTCTGTTTCCGATGCGACTCTACCTGTTTTGTGGCTTTTACTTCCATACTAGCTTTTCAGCTGCCACCCTTTTCCTCTGAGATGTCGTCAGTCACTTCACTTCCACTGGCCGTAGTTTTTCATCCATCAATAGATTTGACTGAAACGGCTCATCAATAAGATCTCCTCCTTTCCTTATGAAGGTTTTTCATTTACAGGCTCCCTCTCCTTTTGCCTGTGCCATATCCAAGCATCGAGGTAATAAGGAAAGGGAACTGCGAATGGAAGAAACTGTGCTGGCAGCATATCAGGTTCCTAACCACAGAAGTTATTATACCTTGTTCTGTGTGTCAGTTTTTCACTGGTCTCTGCTCACCTAGAGATCAATCTTTGTAGTGATGCCTGTGGAACATAAAATACCACAGAACATGTTAATCTCAAGAACACAGAGTAGGATTCCAAGGCCCAGAGCGCTGTCAGGGATAAGTCACACATCTGTAAATGCTGCTTGGTGTGGTCAAGCAGTAGGAGCATTTCCTGATGTCAGTGTTTTGTTCTGTTTTACAGTGAAAATTTTTATATTTTGCATTATCCAGCTGGACTCAGTTTAGATGACCCCAACTTGGTTGGCAACATCAAAGCAGTCGGGAGTCAGTCGATCGGGGTGTTGGCCACGTCAGTGTCATAGAGCTCCTTCACAGCCTGTTTGATCTGGTGCTTGTCGGCCTTGACGTTCATGATGAACACAAGTGTATTGTCTTCTGTTTTCCTCGTGCTGACTTAGTGTCAGGGGGAGCTTGGTGATGGCATAATGGCCAAGCTTGTGTCTCCTGGGGCACTCTTCCGAGGATGTTTTGGGATATCTTTGGAGTTGCAGTGTTTTGGGCCATCGGAAGGTGGATGACGTGCATATCTCTTTTTTGTGGCTGTGGACACCTTTCAGCACTGCTTTGTTTGCCTTCAAAGCCTTTACTTTAGCTTTGCTTTTGGAAGGGGCAGGGGCTTCCTTCTTGGCTTTTGGCGACATCTTCATGAAAAACTCCTGGTGTCAGTGTTGGATGTGGGGTTTGAGCAACATGGTTACTATTTTCTACTGTTGATGTGGACGAGATGTGAGCGAAAAGAGCAGTGTTACTGTGCTTTCAGTTAAAAAGGAAAATAAAGTGATGTTAAATCTTCATGGAAAAACATTTAGAATATACCACAAAAGTTGTATTTTAAGAAAAAAAACTGCAAAGAAAATGTCTAATTTAAAAATGATGGAAAACTGTATATGAAAATAACACACCAAAAAAATTTTACTTTAAATTTAATGGGGCCGTGTTTACACTGATATATTTCAATCTCTGATCTTTAATATCCCTGGCAGAAACAAATGTGTGTTGGGATTATTTAAAAAATGGAATATCTCTCAGATTATTTTTGTCTTCTGTTTGCTTAAATTTTGTCAGTTCATGCAAGAAGAATTTGAGTTCAAATGATGACACAAACTTTGTGCATCATGGTACAAAATTTTAAGTAATTTAAAATGAAACAGAGAGAAAAGGATGAAATCCTCTTTAGCATTATTAGAAGACTATAGTAAAAGACCCAGTGAAGGAGGAAGGAAAGTAGAGAGATAAAGAAAGGATTAAACAAAAAATCCACAGATTAAGCCACACAGTGTTGAGCTCACTCCCAAAATGACAGCTGACACATCATTATCATCTGGAAAAGGTAAATTTTGGTGTCTCTAAGCATATAGAGGCACTGCTAGAACAAAATCAGTGAACTCTATATCAAGGGTACAGGTGCAACACTTCGTATACATTGTGAGAATTTGAAAAATTAAGTTGATCTAACAAGGTCTGCCAGCTAGTTACAGGCTGTTATATAAGTGTCACTTTCAAGAGTAAAATAGGCACTTGGAAATGTTTGTCTCAGAAGACAGCTTGTACAAGGATTATCATTTAAGCTTTTGTTTTCTCTGCTCTCAAAAAAAAAGAAAGTGACACATAGTAGGTGGCTGAAGGAAAAAGAGAATGAGGACTAAACTCCTATCATTCAGAAGATAAATATGGTCAAAATTTAGTCAGTTCTACTGTCTAAATTTGATTTTCTTTCTATCTTAACCTTTTCTCTTGGTTTCATTATTAGTTTTTAAATAGATTATGATAAACAAAGCTTGATTTTGTTTTTCTTTTTATTATTTCTTAGGAGGCACTAATACTTTTTAAGCAGGTCTATCATTATCTTGGTCATTTTCAAAGTTTCAGTGTGTCGAATGAACACTTCACATGATTCATATTCTTAAGACTCTAGACTACAGAATTCACTGCATTTACGTTTGTGTCAGTCAGAGTACAAAGAAAAGTAAGTGAGATGAGTGATACAGAATAAGTGACTTATCATAAGTGTTAGATCTTAAGCGACTGTGGGAGTTTGTAGAACAGTTTCCATGGGCTACTATCTCTGAGTATAGTGTTCGCCTTGATTCACTATAGCTTAGCCAGGCAAGAATTTTAAAAAAGTTAGAAATGCTAAGGAATCAGGGCAAAACAGAACCCAAAAGGATGATACAGAACTCACACCTATCTTTCACCACCTCCTACTCTGATGCTATGCGTGACCTGCAAGCCGAAGGTACAGGCACTGACTTACACCATAGGAGAACTGCGAGCCGAAGGTACAGGCACTGACTTACACCAACAAGATGAGCTATCGAATCAGTGACAACATGCCAGAGCTACTGTGGCACCCTAGACAGGTCCTCAGAGTATAAAAGTATATAGCTGCTGCTTTCCTTTGCCTTACAAATAGCATTTGAGTGCTTCTTATGACAATGCTAACACAGCACCACGCAGTGAAGAGGATTTGGGGAAATGTAATCCTAGCTTACCCAAACTGTTAGAATATTAATTCACTAAAGCCCACTCCTTGACAAATTTGCATCCATACATTCTTTTGCCAAACGACTTCAAAATAATGACAAGAACAAACCATAATTTTGCCTAACATGCTGAAAGTACTCCTCATATAACAGAAAATATGCTAAACACGCTCCCATAAGAGGTAGTTTTTACCCCAAAGAAAGTTCTTCTAGATGAGTCATACCTCGGGGTATCTTATACCTTAAACACTGAGATTACAAGAAAAACTACCATTAACACATCTTATTTAGATGGAAGGGGACTGGAAAAGGAGAAGAAAAACTGATTCACATATGCACAGACATAATATAGCAATAAGTAAGAAATACTAATAATTATTGCAGTGCACGTCTCTGTAACTGGTCATATCCAAAGTTCTTCCACTAGCCATTCCATATTCCCTTGACAAGCCATGATTTCTTGTATGGTGAGTTGTTCCAAACCTTCATTCTTAAAGGATCTGAGTCTTTGGAAGTTCTATAAAATTAGACTGTGGTAGTTTTCTACTGATTTTAATCAGAAGACATGGGAATTCTGAGAGGAACCCTAGGAGATCTCCTGTATTCCAAAAATGTCCCTTCTCACCAATATTGTATAGTAGCAACTTTATATCCCCTGAGAGTCAGGATAAATTACCCCAACCCTAACTTCCTTTGCCTGATGGTTCACTTTGTGTTAAAACACAAAACAGCTAGTTAAGTTTTAACTCTTAGTTGAATGAAACTATTGGTTTAATCCTTTGGTAGAATAATTTTCCCTTGGGAACTAGAATCTTTAGATCAGCAGACTTCAAAGTTGCAGGGATGGAAAGCAAACGTTTTTACAGGAGGTCAGAATAAAAAAAGGATACTTAATTGCTGGACTTGTGAGTCGTGACTATGATAAAACAAATAAACAAACAAACAAAAACATCAATATAATTCAATCGCTGATTTAAAACATATATTCTACCCTGGAAAACATTAACACAGTATAGTATCGTAACTTAAACTTTAATAGTCCATTTTACTGTTCCCACAAGTAAGTCGTTTCAAGATGAGGGTAAAATGGTAAGAGAAGTGAATTCCATGAACACGATCATGTTATTGCCCTCCAGTTGCTATAAAATGCTTTTTTGTTACCATGAATTAGGTGTTCTGTAAGTCCATGGATTTTGGCAAAAGCATTATGGGCAAGGAAGGTAAATCCAGATGCTGACTGTCTATTAATGAGGAAAAAAAAGTCACTCCTATCATGATAGAAGCAGCCTCTGTAATCATCAACACAACACAAGACACTTGGCTAACTCTTACAGGAAATGGAGTGAAACAGGATCTCAGTGTTAGCCTCTTCTTTTGGCAAGTTTGCCACTCAGCAATAGCTATAGTCAGACTGGCTTTAGCAAGTGGAAGACTGTGCCATTGAACCCATACTTAAGCTCCATCCCTGATGCCAGTACCAATTTATTCATGAGCTCATTAAGAAATGACTGAGTTAGCTGGAGTAAGAGGCTGACTGGCATCCAAAGAATGGGACTTCTTATCCACCTAAATATTAAAATCCTTCTTTGCCAGGAGATTGCCATTTGGTGAGCACTCACGTGTGGCACAAATATCCTCATACTCTGACCATTTAGAGAGGTCTATCCATGGTCTATCTACATATTTCCCAGTTGTTCATCTTACCATTTTAAATTATCATCCTTATAATCTCTGGTCATTCAGCTAAAACACTAGCCACTGCTCATAAATACCTTTAGATCTCTAATTCTGGCCACCTCTTCTTTCAATAAAAATGAACAACGAAGTTCACTGCTTGAAGTTCTATCTGCTCTAAAGATTTGCCATCACCATTGTTTTTCAGTTAGGCTGCAGAATTGCATACATCTATTTTTGTGTAGTTTAACTATCCAGTATCATCTCTAATTCAAGACTGATTTTTTTTGTTGTTGTTCCTCAGTCAAATGGTAACATGAAACTCTCCAAGAGGCCTTTATGCAGGTCGAGAGGTAAAGCAAGCAGTATAGCAGAGTTATGGGCCTGTTTGCAATGGACTTATGTGAAAACTCTCTTGATCATTACCCTCCATAAGTCCCTGCTATAATCACAATGAAATTTTAGATCTTCAGGTATAAGTATCAGTTGAAAACTTAAGTTTGATAATCATCTTAAATTATAATTTCTCTACTCAATGCAAAGACTCTGATAAATGGTTTCAGGTAAAATAGGAGAAGACTAGGAAGATGGTAATAAAATTTTGGCTGGGTAGCCTGCCTGGTCCTTCTTCTAATGTATTAAATCTCTATTTCATTTAAAAGGCTTTGAATCCATGAAATGGCATAATCATGGAATTGCTTGAGGAGCTCAGATTCTCTATAGAAGTCATTCACGTCAGAGTCAAGTCCAAAGATAGATGAATAGATAAAGAAAATGTGCTACACACACACACACACACACACACAATAAAATATTACTCAACCATAAAAAGAATGAAATCTTGCCATCTGTGACATGAATGGACCTAGAGAACATTAAGCTAAGTGAAACAAATCCAGACAAAGACAAATACCATACGATTTCGCTTATAAGTGGAAACTAAAAAAAACAAAGAAACAAAACAAAGCAGAGACAGACTCATAGATACAGAGAACAAACTAATGGTCGCCAGAGGGGAGAAAGTTGCTATTTGTAAAATAAATAAGTCACAAGGAAGTAATGTACAGCATAGGGAAAATAGTCAACAATAATGTAATAATATTGCATGGTGACAGATGGTTATAAGACTCATCCTGGTGATCCCATTATAAGATATATAAATGTTGAATTGCTATGTTGTACACCTGAAACTAATATAATGTATATCAACTATATTTCAATACAAAAATTAAAAAAATCAAAATAATAAATAAATAAATAAATAATTAAAGAATCTGAGTAGGGGAGAGGAAAAAAAGAATAAAGAACTATAACACAGCTTTTCAAAGTTCCCCTCATGAAGGTGTATCTTCTAGGTCCTTCTGTGGGATATATTAAAGGAACAGCAGGCAACATTTACATGATAAATCATATCTAGTACTCCAGTCTCCCTAAACTTTTGAATAACTTCCTCTAAAGTTCTGGCATGTTACTTTTCTCTAGTATAGGCTACATTTGGGTCCATCTGTCAATCAACATCAAACTGTTAGAGTCACTGCTTTCCATTAGAGCTAAAAGATTCACTTGAGAATCTCACATCAAAAAATTCAGCCAGCTCAAACATTATATTCTTTCCAACAGAACCCAATATCCTTAGGACCCATTTCTATAATATTTTCTCCAGATCTGTCTATCTAAATTGAGAAAATAATGTAATGATGTTGGTGTGTATTACAGTACCAATGGTTCATACTTTGTAATTCATCCTCTGGGATGAACTGGGACTTAAATTAGTTATATATCTAGAAGTATGATCTTCCTGAGGAGGATCAACAGTCTTTACAAATTAACATTACAAGATCTTTGTGCAAGGGAAGGCTAACTTCCTGAGACAGAGAGAGGGGCTCCTCTTACTATCAAATGAGGCTCAGAATTTATTTAAGGGATTAAGGTCCCCAATTTCATGAAAAACTGCCTGTATGTTCCCACTCCAATTTTTAGAAACTAAGTCTTTCCCAATCAATGCCCTATATCAAACATTAGGGATGCTATGAGTAAGGGAATTTAATTTGCATTGTAATTCGGCTACCTGCAGGAATAGACTTTCATTTAGTTTTCAGAAATCTCAACCATGTCATTATAAGAAACAGAGTTTCTTAAAGGTCAGTCATAGAGGTTTTCTAATCCCTTAAGATTGAGTTGAGGATGTATGACTCTAAGCTAATCATTCCATTTCTACAAGTTCTCCACTGTATTTATAAGGAATCAACTAACTCGATTTTACTGCTCACTTCCACTAAAATGTTTCATGACAACAACTACTTGTCATGTGCTCTTTCTCTTTTTTCTTTCTAAATGCTTTAATACAGGTGTATACAGGTGATAATTTTAAGTAGCCATGTCACCACTTCATGCCAAGACTACCAGTGTCTACAATTGGAACAATGGAAGATAGAAACAGAAGCAGTTTGAAAAAATCATTTCTTACTGTTTTTACTCTATGGTGAAGTGGACCACAAGGAGGTAGGGAGCCTTCTAAAGAGCAGAACAGAACTCCTTCCTAAGATTATTCACCCCAATGGAAATCCGATTTGTTTCTTATGAGAATGGAACATTCATATAATCTACTGATTACTTGTTTTATCAGCTACAGAGATTACTTCTCAGCACTTATTTTTATACTAAAATAAAATGATCTTTTTCATGTGTTAATTTCTGTGACAGCTTGATTTACATGCATCAAAAGTAGACCTTGCATCCTTTACCAATTAAGAAAAAAAAAAAGCTGCTATCTGGTCCCAGCTAAATCTAATAAGAAAGAGGCTGATCAGGAAAGTAACAGGGAACCTGCTGTTAAGTAAAATTGCAGATCTCTATTGCCTTGAGTTATATATTCAGTAAACACTTTTACACATACAGCATTTAGAGAGAACACAGATTTTCAAGCTAAGGTATGGTCATAAGTTAAAAGGAAAAGAAGAAAAACAGTAACAAGATTGACACCAGTCAGTAAAGTCTTCAAAACAGAATGATCTTTTGGCAGTACTGTCAGTTTTATTGTTCTGAAATAAATGGGGGTCTATTGCTGAGATGACAGAGAACTACTTCATTACCCCCATGAGTCCTGGATGAGTGACTAAATGTGTGTGCATGAATTAATGGGTGCAGTGCACTGGATATTACTCTGTTTATGGTTGTAGTTCTAGGGGCATAGCGAAATGCCAGCAAGAGAATCTTTGACGCAGCCAGCAGAATGAGTGAGGATAGTTTGGGACATACAGAAATTCTACTGCCTGTCGTTATTCTCCACTGGTTCAGAACAGAAGACATCAGTTCAAAGTCACAGAGGGGAATTGAAATACTAAATTCCATTTAGTTTCAAAGTTGGGAGAAACATAACATTAGTCACACAGGGAAGAAGAGCATATAGAATCCAGAATGGTCACAAACAAAACAATCTTGGGAGATTCCAGAGGCTAACAGAGATGAGGGCTACTGGGTACTATTAAAAGAATATTTTGTTCAACTTGGAAGAGGTATATAATTTTAAGGGTACTAAGCTTGAAAATAAATTTGAATTTTGTTCATATGTAGTTAAATCAAACTACTAGATTATAAAATTCTTTAATATGACATATCCCAAAATATGTATATACATTGGAAATAACTAAATAAGCAGGTAGGTTCATGAATGAAACAATTTCATATTTTTTGACAGGTAGCCTAGATAGTAAGGTCACTGACACTAGGATCTGACTAATCTGAGTGTGAATCCTGGCTATACCGTCTACTAGCTACATGACCTGGGTAATTACCTTTACTTCCCTATACCTCCAATGTCCTATATGAAATACTGGTGGTTAATGGTTATACTCTCCATTAAGAGTTATTGTAAAGGTTAAATAATCAAATTTGTATAAAGCACTTAACTCTGTTCATATTAAATACACTTCCGCCTCACTTCTGTTTGAACCCAAACCTCAGTACTTACTTAAACAGATATGGTTGCTCTTCCTGACCTCCATTTGCTACTAATGAGATGATTTCTTGGTTAAATATTTTAGTAAATTATAGATTGGTATTATCCTGCAACCTAGTATCATTCAGATAAACCTTAGGAGGCAGTCAGTTGATAAACTCATGGAGAGAAAGAATTAACATCATTAAAATATCCATACCACTCAAAGCAATTTATAGATTCAGTGCATTCCCTATCAAAATACAAATGGCATTTTTCACAGTGCTAGAACAAATTATCTTAAAATTTATATGGAACTATAAAAGATAGCCAAAGCAATCTTGAGAAAGAACAAAGGTGGAGGTATCACACTACCTGATATCAAACTATACTACAAGGCTATAGTAATCAAAATAGCATGGTACTGGCACAAAAACAGACACATAGATCAATGGAACAGAATAGAGAATCCAGAAATAAAGCCAACTCCAGATGGTCACTTAACCCATGACAAAGGAAACAAAAATAAACTGTAGGGTAAAGACAGTCTCTTCAACAAATGATATTGGGAAAACTGAACAGATACATGCCCCTAAAAAGCCCCCCAAAACTAAACCACCTTTTTATACCATATACAAGAATAAAATCAAAATGAATTAAAGACTTAAATGTAAGACCTAAAACCGTAAAACTCCTAGAAGAAAACATAGGCAGAAAATTCTGACACTGTTCTTAGTAATATTTTTTCTGATATATCTCATCAGACAAGGTAAACAAACAAACAAAAATAAACAAATGAGACTATATCAAACTAAAAAGTTGTTGCACAGCAAAGGAAACCAATCAACAAAACAAAAAGACAATTTATTGAATGGAAGAAGATGTTTGCCTATGATACATCAGATAAAGGGTTAATATCCAAAATTTATAAAGAATTCATACAGCTCAACAACAAAAAACTAACAATCCAATTTAAAAATGGGCAGAAGACCCAAATAGGTATTTCTCCAAAGAGGACATATAGATGGCCAGCAGATATTTGAAAAGATGCTCAAGATCACTAATCATCAGAGAAATGCAAATTAAAATCACAATGAAACAACACCTCACACCTCTCAGAATGGCTGTCATCATAAATCAACAAACAAATGTTGGCAAGGATGTGGAGAAAAGGGAACCTTTGTACACTGTCAGTGGGATTGCAAATTGGTATAGTCACTATGGAAAACAGTTTAGAGGTTCCTTAATAAATTAAAAATAGAACTACCTTATGACCCAGCAATTTCTCTTCTGGGTATTTATCTGAAGAAATCCAAAACACTAATTTGAAAAGATACATGCACCCCTATGTTCACTGAAGTGCTGTTTACAATAGCAAAGATATGGAAGCAACCTCAGTATCCATCAACAGACAATTAAGTAGAGAAGAGGTAGTACATATATAAAATGGAATATTACTCAGCCATAAAAATGAAATATTGCCATTTGCAACAACACGCATGGATCTAGAGGTTATTACGATAAGTGAAATAAGTCACACACAGAAAGATAAATACCATATTATCTCACTTATACAGGGAATCTAAAGAACTAAATAAATGAAAAAATAAAATGGAAACAGACTCAGATACAGAGAACAAATTTGTGATTGCCAGATGGGAGGGAGATTAGTGGGCAGAGTGACAAAGGTGAAAGGATTAAGAAGTACAATTTGGTAGTTATGAAGTAGTCACAGGGATGTGAGGTACAACATAGGGAATACTGTCAATAATATTGTAACAACTATGTATACTGTCAAGTGAGTACTAGACTTATCTGGGGGATCACTTTGTAAATTCTATAAATGTCTAACCACTATGTTGCACACCTACAACTAATATAAAGTAATGTATCCTGAATTAAATTGAACCGTAATTGAAAAATAAAATTAAAAAAATAATGAACAGTACTATAAGTGTATTTTTGCTCTCTTATGATTTTCCTAATACGATTTTATTTAGCTTATCTTATTTTAAGAATATGGTGTATAATACACATAAAATACAAAATATGTTAATTAACTGTTTATATTATTGATAAGATTTCAGGTCGACAGTAAAGCTATTAGTAATTAAGGCTTTGGGGAGTAAAAAATTATGTGAGGATTTTTGACTGCGTAGGGATTGGCACCCCTAACCCACACACTGTTCAATGGTCAATAATACCTGAATAGAATTCTTCGGTCTAGGACTTTAAATATAAAAGTAGGGTTTACCAACAAATACTGAATCCATACTCGGTAACAGAACCACATGTTGGGTACTATTTGTACATATATACTAGGGAGCTGCACCTGTCCAACATGGCAGCCATTAATCCTCTGCGGCTATTGAGTATTGTTGAAATGTGGCTTGTCCAATTTAGATGTGCTCTAAGTATAAAACATATTTCAGATTTTAAAGACAAAAAAATCCCAACAATTTTTACTATTTATTACATGTTGAAATAATATTTTGATAATGTTAGGTTAAAAATGTTGTTAAAATTAACTTTTTTCTTTTTACTTTATGATGTGGCTGGTATTAAATTTAATATTACATATATTGGTATCACTCTATTTCTGTTCTCATAGCAATTATAATTTCTCCTCCATTTAGAGATTTAAAACAACACTTAAGCTTTATAGCTAAGAAGATAATTTTGATGTGTGAGTCTTCAATTCTGTCTTTCTAATCTAAAAAATATTTTCTTCAATCTTTTTTATATTTACATTATCTTAAAAAAGCCAGTTTGTTTTCTGCATAATAGGTAAAAAAGGAGTGTTTGAAAACTGGCAGGATAGGCTAAGGCTATTTTCTACTTGAAGAAGGAGCTGAAAACCCAATTCTCCCGCTCAGGAGTACTATGGTGTTTCTGTAAATCAACAGGTAAGATCTCCTTTGTAGATGAAACTTAAGAAGTCTTCTCTTTACCATTCCTGCCACCAATGTCACCACCACCATCATTCATATTAGCATTTTCCATGTATCGAATCAGAAGAACTTATTGAGCTAAGTACTCGAGAGCCATTATCTTACAGCAATACAATAAGGTACCAACCCTATTTTACAGGAAAATAAAAGCAAATAAGTAATGTGCTCAAGGTCACAAAACTAGTAAGTAATAAAGACAACATCTGCCCATAAAACCTGTGCCCTCAACAACTACGATTCAGTGTCCAATATAGTCATAGCTACAAAAGTGCCAAACTCCAAACTCCAACTTTTGAGACTGAATAAATTATCAATTGTAATTATGTTTCTGTTATTAATGCCTGATTACACATCATAAAAATAATATTCTACTTCTATTGCTCTATGAAAAATAATTCTAATTATTTAAAATATAATCATATAGCTTTCCCATTTAATTCACTTATTCGCCCAGCCGGTATTCATCTGGCCAATATATTTTGAAGGCAGTACTTTGAATACATCATTCATTTCTCAGAGAAAGATATTTGCCTTTACATTCCCTACTCACTAAATTCTAATAGTACTTCCTCATTCATTGTGACAACCCAAAGCTCTTCTATACATTTCCACATGTCCTGGCGAGGGTGTGGTAGGGAGTAGAGTATGTGTATGGTTGATTATCATGATACATCTGATTCAAATGTTCACACTGAATTAAAGTAAAGCCTTTACTTACAGTCTTGCCATTACAGCCTAATCATCTCCTATAAATAGCAATCTACCCCTACCCGCTGCACACACACAAGTAAATTCTTAGCCGGCTTTCTCTATTTCCATTTTACAAAATAGTCTCTATCAAAGTAGTTGCTGTTTGGTTACAATTTTTTTTTAACTTCAATAAAAACATGGATCTTAAATGGGGGAAAAATCTGGAACTCTCCTGTAAAAATTTCCATTTATATTTTTAGATGTGTTTGCTTCTTTGTTTTGAAACAATTAAAAACTTTCAGAAAATTAGTAAGAACAGAACATTTCAATTAAAAATTTATCCTGAATCATTTGTGGGTAAATGCGTCATCAACATAATGCCTCATTACTCCTGAATGTTTACTATGATTTTCTATACATAAGGTGACAGTCTTACAAAGCCATAACACAACTATCAAAATCAGTTAATTATCATTACACACAAGGCAGATTTTGCTTTCTAAAGACGAAAGCAACAGAATATCTCTTCCATCTCACATGCTCTTCTCATAAAGTAAGTTTGACATTCCTCCCATCAAATGTGTGGTTTTGGTCTACCAGAGGAGAAAGTGGGAACATCTTTATTCCCTTCCCTTAAATCTGGGGAAGTTCTGTGACTTCTGAAACTAAGTCATAAATGATGATAAAACTTCTGTTTCATTCTCCTGGGACACTCACTATTAGGACCTAGCCACCATGCTGTGAGACAGCTCAAGTGTTAATGTGGAGAGTCCACAGTGAGGGCCTGAGTTCTGAGCCAACAGCCAGAATCAACCATCAGACATGTGAATAAATAAGACTTCAGTTGATTTCCGCTTATAGCTGTTGGGAGTGATATCATGAGTATGACCCTCTTTAACCTGGGTGCTGTGCGCTTTTGATATCTACCGTTCTTTGATAGGGTAGTCTTTACTTCTGAAAAATAAAGATATTTTCTACTTTCTGACAAATAAGATATGCAGGCTCATCCTGTACTTCCCTGCCTTAGCCTTGAAATTAATCATTTCTGCGAAGAGTCCTAGTCACTTTCAGTGGTGAATGGTGTTTATAAACCAATGCCCGGTCGTAAGTGGGTTTGTCTTTTATGCTAACTCACATACACAGACTCCTGGTTTTGGCGGTTTCAGTACCCTTCTACTGACTCCTAATGTATTTCCCCAAGGCTACAACTTTTCCTCTGCTAGTAAATAAAGTATTTTAGTAACTTAATATTTCCAATATTTTCTCCCAACTCTGTTATTCTAAAGGAATAATGCTGTTTGTTCATTAATTTACAGACACTATAACTCTGTCCAGGCAAAACACACACACACACGCACGCACGCACGCACGCATGCACGCACACACACAATATCCCACAGATCACTTCACTGGTAAATTAAAGAAGAATGTTTGATTAAAAACATTTTGAGAATTGAAATTCCATTAGAGTCAATTGGGCAAATCTATTTTTTTGTGATAATTGACTCTGTAAAACCTGAATTACAACAGCATAGAATGGCTTGAAATTTTATTTAGACAGTCCCTTGTGTTCAACAAGAGGGAGTTAGGTTTATTCAAGGGAATGTTAATTTTCATAAAAATGAAAGTTCATAACTAAGTCATGTTTTCCAATAGAACTCAGGATAGGGTTATAAATACAGACAAAGCTTGGTGACAATTATGTAAATTGTCAAAGACATATCAAGTAGAATTTGGTGTCAAAAATAGTGTGAGGTAGTAAAGACATACAGATTTAAAATATATTCCCTAAATCTAAGAGTTTACTATCTAGTGGAAAAGGTAGCTATATAAATAATTATAACATGATAATTATAATATGATAAGGGCAAGAGAAGTAACGGGCACGTGGCAGGCAGATGCCAGAAGAGGCTTCCCTACCAGTGGCGGGGAAGGCATTTGGTAAGAAAGAACTCTCACCTTGCTCCCTGAATCTGACCGAGCATAGTAGGCAACCCCTGACAGAACACACTCTTGCAAGCATCTTTCGAACTACAGGAGTATTTTTTTTTTTTTTTTACCTAAGGTAATTTGCATAAACCCAGCTAAATTGTAGAACTAGAAATATTTTTAAGAGCAGCCACTTTTATAGCAAGGAGAATAATGTCAATGTCTGAGCTGGTCTCTGAAGAGCTATTGTTTTCCTATATTTAAAAGACAGAACTTTTAATCCCTTCAAGTCAGGGCAACAACAACAACAACAAAAACAGAGAAAGTAAAAATGGCATGATTTCCTTATCCTAAAAACAGAGGTATGCTATGATAACTTACTTTTATCTTCTGCTAACATGATACATCTTTAGAACTTATCATTAAGATTAATTTACTTAGATTTCTACACTGGCAGAGTGTGTAACGTACTGCGTTAAAAAAAAAAGTTAAATATATCATGTTGGCTTTCTATGTTAATGGAATAAAGTGGGGAATTATAATGAACTAGTTCTCTATTTTTCCATTTTGATTTTTGTTTTTAAATAATCATATTTCTTTAAACCACTTATAGATTACTCATAGCCTCAATTTAAGTTTGTCTGTCTTTCAAAAATGTTGGCTACATATAGACTGATGATGTTTTAGTGCATTCCATGACAGTAGGAAGACATAATGTCTTCTACATCATGTTAAGTTACAGTTTTATTCAAGGCTGTATATAACTTTTTTAAATAGTTGTTTGTTTCATTATACTGAATCCCAAGACAAAAATCATGGGATAAATATACCATACATATTTATATTCCTTCACAATAATGTGAATCACAAGGCTAAATCCCTATGTATTGCTCTAAATATTTACCCTTCTATATTAGTGAATGCACTCGAGGATGAGAGCAATCATTCCATGTTCACAAATAATAATTAGGAAAGTAGATGTTTCCTCCACGCTACAGGAAAATTCAGAAAAAAGGAAAGAAATTGCCATTATATATTCATACATATCATTAATTATATACATAATTATATGTTAATGATATCATTAATTTTATATATTATATATATATTAAAATCAAAGTGCTTGAGGACATCAAGAGACAGTTTTAACTCCTGCTTGTAAAGAATGTGGTGAAATGGGGTCAAGATTAAGTACAGTCCTTGAAATTGAGAGCGGAGACACTTAAGTCATCCTCAGGACATCTCTCTCACTCAACGAGACGTATTGGCAGGAGAGAGAAAGATTTTTTTCTTCTTTTAATCATAGAGCTAATTAACTCTGAAATCACAACATTCCTCTCTGATTATAATATTTTACCCTTACAGCTCTTTCTTTTGTTTTCTCAGTATACTTGACCTGCTCCTTTAATAATAAGATTCTCCATTCATAAGATACTCTTTTATTCCCTCCTTCTAACTGTTTAGACTGATTAATTTTCACTTTATTTTTTTTTAGAGTAGTCATTATGGACTACCACTTCACATATGTGTTATATTAATTTTCCAGAATTAAAAAAAAATAAAAATAAGACAACATAAACAGAAATATCTGGAAGAAAAATGTTACTGTGTCTGAAGACTCTGTTATACCTTAAAATATATACTTAAAGCAATTAAAAGTAGACATAGCTCTGATACAAGAATATATCCTAAGAATAGGAAAGAGTGTGTGAAACTCTCTCAGACTCATGAATTCTAACAAATGACAGAAAATAAGTTAAGAAAAAGAGGAAAATTTGAAATAGGCCATGATAAAAATAAAAATCTCAGTCATATCTGGCCTAAGTTTTCATCAAATCTTTATAAAGAAGAATCTGATCTTTTTAAATCACATAATCTCCTATATTAAAACTGAATAGTGTTTGTAGTGTTTGAGCTGCCCAATCATTATGTTATAATGCTTATTAGTATTATATGTATTATGATATGATTTTATAAAAGAGCTCGAACTTATTATGTTACAGAATAATTTGGTAGAATATTTGTTCTTCAATTCCTTGTGTGGTGACACAATCCAAAAGTTGAACAAAACAGTTTTTCCTTAACTGGCCTGAGGAAAAGTTGTAAGTTGACCAAATCTTTTATCTCAATTATAAACATTAAAGTTATCTGTTGTATGTGCTTTTATTTGCACTGGTGCTGTAAGGGTTCAGAATTTTTTTTTTCCTTTCATCTTTTTATGCCCATGACTGGGCATAATGCAAGGAATATATTTGGTTCCCAAGAAATGCTTGCTGAATTGAACTTAATTGAGAACCGAGTTGTCGTTGGTTCACTTTTCTCCATGTATCATTTAAAAATCAATACCATATTGATGTAAAATTGAATAAAATAAAATAATACACACTATAGATATCACCATAGTAAATAATTTATTTTTTCATTGATTTTTTTCCCCTACCATTATTAAAATACAGCCACAAATTTTTATTGCGTATCTATCTACTCTCTGGCAATTCTATTTTGCATGCTGGAATACAGTGATGACAAAATCTTGGACCTGTGCCCAAGGATCTCATAAGTCTTATGAAGGAATGGAGTATGAGGGCAATTCTAGCATAATGTTTTACATTCTGAGATGGAGATAAGGATATAATCACATAGAAGGTCTTGTAATTAATTTCTGGAAAGGGGAATAAAGATTGGTTTCCAAAGAAAATAATATCTAAAATAATACGTCTTACTATGCCTATCCTCAGGGCCTTACAAAATGGCCAGTAAACAACAAACAAACAAGCAAAAAAACTGTTTAATGTCTCATTCAATGTAAACTACTATTTAGACAATGTCTTGTAATCCCACTATTATTTTCCTTGCTGTTCTTGACTGGAAAAAAATGTCTGTACCCATGTTAAACAATCCAGGAATTGTTTAAACTTAAAAGAGCATCAGTCCTTAAATTATGAATGCCTTAACCACCAGAATGAAATTAATCTAAAAATGCCATCATGTAGAAATTGCCTTTCAATAAAAATGATCAAAAATGTAAGTATGATGCCATTATTTTGTTAATCCCATAATTAAGGGAATCAATCTAAGTAGAATTAAGAAATAACCCTGCCCCCTAGTGGTGCTTCGTAAGTGTTAAAATATACTGAAAACACCATTTATTGCTACAGGAAACCTCACATTTACTCATATTTGAGTGGAAATAGTAAAACCTTAGATTTTGCATTAATAAATAAATATGTTTAAATTGCCAGTTTTGGATGCTGTTTGGGACATTGCATTCCCTTAGATATTTAGTAAAACAAATTTCACTACAAGAAAAATGTTAACATGTCTGCTTATGAATGGCATTACCAACACTGAATTAGATTCTTTGATAGAATTCTCTTCGCATTTGAATTTCTGAAATCTGAAATCTTGAAATCCGGACTATTTGCATTTTTTAAACCAGCACTTATTTTTCCCCATGACTGTCATAAAAAAAAAAAAAAAATCTGAGCTAGCCTTTAGTTATAGAATTACAACATTAAGAACTATTAGACATTTTAGAAATAACTACATTAATCACTCCATTCACAATGAGATGTGTTCAAAAAGATATAATTATTTAGCCAAGGTTGTACATTTGGTTGGTTGGCTGGTTCATTGAAAGTCAGAACTAGATGGCAAATAATTTTTTGCTTTTTGTTTAGTGCTACCTCCATTTTGCCACCTACAAGTAAGATTTTCTATGCTTCAGAATTATGTTATGTCCACATTTTAATCCTGAGAATCTCTGAATATGCTAATTTACAGAGCTGTCACTAAAGACTCTGAGATAGAAAGATTATCCTGGATCATCTGGGTAGACCCTAAGTGATCATAGGGTTCCTTATTAGGGAAAGGCAGGAGAGTCAGAGTCAGAGAAGGAGATGTGATGACCAAAGCAGAGGAAATATTTGAAGACACTGTACCTTGAAGATGGGGCTATTGGCCAAGGAATGCAGGCAGTCTCTATAAACGGGAAAAAGTATGGATACAATCTCCCCTAGATCTTCCAGAAGGTACACAGTATGGCTAACCTACTTTAGACTTCTGACCTCAAGAACTGTAAGATAATAAATGTATGTTGTTTTAAACTACTAATTTACAGTAATTTGTTACAGCAACAATAGGAAACTAATACAATCCTAATTAGATTCTATGTTCCATGAAGTCTGGAATTATCTCTTCTCTTTTACTTATTCCATTCATTGTCAAAGTATGGTGCCTGAATTCAGTCTCAGCATCATCTGGGGACTTATTAGAAATGCAAACTAACCCATTCCCACCGAGAAAGGCTTAATCATAGACACTAAGAATGGAGCTCAAAAAGCCATGTTTTCAGAAGCCCTATAAGTAATGAATACTAACTTTGTGAAAGACTACTATAAAGTTTTCTTTTCACATAGTAAAGGACACAGAGTAGGGAGATAAATATATATTTTGATAAATAGAATTACTGAATTTTAAAACTGACAATCAATACCTTGACTCTCACTCCACAATATGATAGATAAATACAATTTAAGTGCACCAAAGACTTCTTAAATGGAAATATAGGAAACATAAAAACTCCCCTCCCCACTGTGTACTTCCCCATTCAAACAGGATATGGGGCAAAGAAAGAGGCTAAATCTAGAGGAGTTGGCAGGGTATTTTAAATGCTTCCTGATCTGCCAAAACAGACTGAGAGGTAAGCGAGAGTCATTTTTTCATGAATAATAGGTGTACTTAGTTTATCGTATCAATAACTTAATGTTCTACAGAATAATACTAATATTGATATGGTTGGTTCTTTTTTTAATTGCTTAGGTATATATGAAAATATTCTCTGTAAAACATTCAACCATTCAGAAAAAGAGCAAGCTAAAAACGACTCTGTTATTATTCATCATTTTCCCTGAATCCTCACTCTGGCAATCACCTTTAACGGGCTTATGGTTCTGCGTGTGTACTTAGGGTCAGGAATTTACATCAAAGCTCACTCACACATCTACCCATCCAAATGACAAACACACAGTTTCATATTTGCAAGTTTATTTATCAACTCTAAAATAGATATTATGTATGAAGAAAATAATTTTATAAGGAAATAGAATATGTTTATATATGTGTATATACATGCACATACAATATATATATTCCTTTTATATTTGGGTTATTTCTGTTTTGGAACATGGAACACTTATGTTTATATTGTCTTGCTGGCCACATATTATCCCAAAGAGTGGGCTTTCTGAACTTAGTTTTATTACTCCTCTAATAATGTGCATTTACATTTTTCAGGTTTCACAGCTTTGGTAAACATACATATAATTACATATGCAGATACACATATGCATTATACATTATATTATATAAAAATATATACACATATACTTTGAATATATAATATATATACATACATATATACACATACATCTGCGTGCATTTACCCCTATAGAACAGATTTACATATAGGGTGTTTGAGTGTATTCATATTTAACATTTGATTGAATATCACGAAATTTACTTCCAAAAAGACTTTATAAGTTTACACTGACACAATAGAAATATGAAAATGGAAGATGACGGCTTATGTTTACATTTAGGCTTAGATAGTGAATGTAGATCTAAAGAAGATTGAAACATAGATTGTTTCATTTTTAAATCATGCCACAAAGATTATTTCTATAATGTGTCTTTTTAAAAAGCTTATGAATTTCATAAAAAGGGATTTTTTTTTTTTTGGTAGAGTAAGAATTATCTCCATTAAGATGATGGGTATCTTTACTGCTAAAATCTCCTGCTGGTCCTAAGTATGACAGACATATATCACTCTACCACTCGAGTGTAACATGTCAATGAACTGCAGTAATTAAAATTATGTCTGGTCATTGCATATTTTCTTCAAGAATTCAAAACTGGTGTATCTACACAATCACAAAAACAAATTCAATTAACTACTGTACACATCCTTTACCAATACATAGTGAAATACTCAGGAACATAAATGTATCCTAAAACCCAGAGGCCATAAAATAAATGCAATTTTGTAGACGATAAGCTACTGTTTAATTTTAATTAACATTACAATTGAATTTCTACATGAATGTTATGAGCTACACACTACTGTTCATTCATTAATTATTTTATTTAACTGAGCACCCACGATCTGCCACGCCCCATTCTAAGCACTGACTATACAGTAAAAAACAAAGCTAAAGTCCCTGTCTGTCTCAGGCAGCTTACATTATTGCTATTATTGCTATAGTATAGTTAAAAACAAATGAAACAACTAAGGTTAGAAAGCATTTTGCCTAGAGTCACAAAACAAATGTGAGAGCTGCGATTTCAATCCAAAGATGCTTGACCTCAGACTCAGTGCTCTAACCCACTGCAGCATACCGCCTCTCAAAGTAGGTGGCTAAGGATTTGTTTCTTTAGGGCCCAGAATCTCAAAATTAATGGCCTATAGAAAGTTCAAATTTTAATAATGTGTTCCTCAGAGAACATTATAAAATCAGTAAAACAAACTGGGGAAATATCATGATTAAACTGTTGCTCTCACAAATTGTATAAATTTTTCCACATTCTTTTCTATGTCTCATTGTTTATCTGAATTATCTTAGGGTCCAAATGGGTGACAAATGAGAACATTAGAGTCACTTAAGTATTAAGACAATAAACATTTTTTTCCGCCCATAATTTTGATTATTCTTTGAATTATTTTGGAGAAATCAAGTAATTCCTCAAATCATTAACTAATTAGTATCATTAATACCTGCAGAAGAGAAAACCTTGATTTATGAGTTATAAACATATTCAATACATGACTGTAAGACTCAACTCAATTTCAGAAATACATTTCTAATTTCTAAAGATTATTTTAATTAAAATAGGCAAAAAGTATATTTTAAGATGGAAGGAAATTTGCAACTCTTCTTAGTTATTTAACATTTTGCCCAGATGGACATTTTCCATGATAGCAGGAACTTTACTCCTCTTGTTCACTGATGTGTCTGTCACCAAGTCCTAGCACATAATATGTGTTCAATAAATGTCTCGAATAAATGAAGGGCTGTATGCTCCAATGGTCACATAGTAGTTTCACCACATTCTTACCAGTATTAAGTATTATTATTAACGTGCTAATTTAGCAGATTGGAGATTAATCTAATCATTGTTTTAATTGGATTATTGATGAAGTTAAACAAGTTCCCTTATATTTACATATATTTTTCATGTCAAATTGCTCATATGTTTTGCCTTTACATCTACTAAGGGTTTATTTTATTTATCTATTTATTTTTTAGTTAGATTGATTCTTGTAAGTAATAAATTAGCCTCTTGATATTTTCAGCAGTATGCAGACCATTCGGGAATTATAAGGTATCTCCCTTTGGAATGTTTTCAGTAATCCCTCTGTTACTTTCTACCTGGCATACTGACTTGGAAGATGTCTAATGTGGCTGAATTTAAGAAGAGAAAATCTGAAGATTCTGTGAAAATTCTGTGGAAATTCTTTGCTCACTAGCATTCCAAAAGAAGAAAACTAATTTTCTCTTTTATTTTGGGAATTAGTCTAAAGTTTAATGAAATAAATATAAAGCTGGAAATGTAAAACCTATTTAGCAAACGTGAAAGTTTCTACTAAGATATTTTAATGCGTGAGAAAACTGAACGCATTATTTTTCAGTCAGATAAAAAAACACCTTCAGAAAGATTAAATGAAAGTGAAGGGAAAATTCATTCTAATTACTTGGATACTACTAAACAAAGAGAGAAAGAGATTTTCACTTGAGGAAGTCAGCCAATATTTTACAGAATATACAAAAGTAATGCAATTCACACTGCCATAGATATAATTTAAAACTGCTGAGAGTCTAAATATGAAACCAAAGTAGATGCTATTTGGAAGATGAGCTAATTCAGGAGAGTCTTTTGGCATAATTAAAAGATATTATTTCTTATTTCTTCAGATTTGACTCCATTAGTAAAGTGAAATTCACATTGTGTTAACACATTAAAAAGGCAGAAACCGCTGAAGAGAGTGAGAAGTAAATACAAACCATCTGGGCATAGTCATATTTTCTAAATAATTTTATTCATAATAGTAGTCACTAAGAAATTATAATTGTATTTATCTTAATTGCATCTTCCAAAACTCTCTTGGAGGAATTTAGTCTAAATTGATCCAATTTTATGAATTCTTCTATTTTTTTTTTTCTTGGCAAAGAATATACAGTTGAATGAACATTTATTTTTAAATAGGGCCGGGAGAACAAAAACCACCTAAGTTAGCAACTTCCATTTTTCAGTATATTTATATATGTACATTTAAAATCTAGTGAAGACCTGTTAAAGTATTGTGATGTATTGATGTACTGATAAGCAAGTGATATCTAGGGTATTAAAATTCCTCCTAAATGGCAATTCAGCACTGGTTTCTAAGGAAAGGCAGGGAAAGAAAGAGAGATTGTCTTGGCAGTCTAGGAGTGAGAGAGGGAGGGGCACATAAGAGATAAACTGGATATTTAGGATTGACACACATAAAACAACGGGCTCTGGGCTAGTCAGCGTGCTGCAGTTCAATCACTGATTGCGTTCCGTTTTTGTTGACTTGTTGAGGGGCCGATGCCAATCTTTGCTCAATTCATTGATTCAATAATTCTTACAGAATCCAACAATTGTGGGTTTTATTTAGTTGGGTGGTAAAGGAAGAAAAGACTAGATACACATTCACATTCAGATGCTTTTGCTTTTTAACCCAAAGCTTTAGCTCTTTACCGAATTCTTCAAACCTTCTCTTTACTCATGTGTGAAATGAAGAATATTATATCTTCCTTATAGGATTTAATGAAATAATTCCCGTAAAACATTTAGCACAGTACCAGGAATATGGTAAGAAATAAATAGAAGATTTTAGATGATTATGATGACCACAATGATGACGACATTGAAGAAGGTGATACTATATGTTTGGAACTGAAGATAAACTATTTAACTTCCTTGCAGTCTGTAATTTGTTTTTTCATTCTTTTAACAGTATCTATAGAAAACTGGAAGTTTAAATTTTATCAGTTTGCTCTTCTATGGATCATGTTTTATATATTATATTTAAAATATTATTTACCTAAGGCAAAGTCACAAATGTTTTCCTCAATTTTTTCTTACAATTTGTAAAATTTTAGGTAAAAGTTGGATCTATGATTCATTCTCAGTTCATTATTGTACATGGTGCAAGGTTTATATTTAAGTTCATTTTTCAATATATGAATATCTAATTATTCCACTCTCATTTGTTGAAAAGCCTTTTTATCACTGGATTGTCTTTGCACCTATGTTGGAAATTAGTCATCTCTGTGTGATTAGGGCTATTTATATACTCTCTATTCTGTTCCACTATTCAATTTGTCTATTTTATGTCAATAACAATGTCTTGGTAGTTTAGAAATAAATCTCAAAATCAGGTAGTGTTGATCTTCATCTTAAAAGTAGTTTTGAATACTCTAGGTTCTTTGCATTTTCATACGTATTTTAGAATCTGTTTGTCAATTTCCAAAAAAAAAGATATTATTTTTTTGAGCAGTTTCCAGTTTACAGTAAAACTAAGAGAAAGGTATGGAGCTTTCCTATATACCATCTGTCCCTAATGCATGCATAGCCTCCTCTGTTATCAATATGCCCACCAGAGTAATACATTTGTCACAAACTTCAACTGATATATCATTATCACCCAAAGTCCACAGTTTCCATTAGTTTAACTTTGAAGTTTTTATTTTACAATCTTTTAGTAATAGTAATCATTACTGTATTAAATGAATCGAGTGCCTAGAGTAGAAGCTGCTCAGAAAATAGCTATAATTAATATTAATGTTTTAGTGAGTAGCATAGTTTACAAAGAGCTGTAACATGTAAAATTACTTATTATCACATTAAAGTATTCGTTAAAGGTATTCTCTTGTATAGAAGAGAAAACTTATTTTTAAGTTACTTGTCTAATGGTGTGTATCATATGGGTCATGACCAATACTCAAGGCCATGTTTAGGGAATGCTTTTTGATCATGATGCCAGTGATAATTTCTTCAAAACAAGTAAGAAACAAATCGATAGCAAATATAAATGGCATCTTCACTAAAGCACATCTTTCAAATAACACACATATTTTCCTAAACTACTCTTTTATGTGGTATCATCCCAACAGCCCAAATACACACTTCAAAGAAAAGTATCTGTTTTACTGGCAAAGATTTTATAATAGCAAGGTTTGTTCTAGGATTTTATTTGAAGTAAATTGTTATGGCTAGCTAAGATGGCCCAAACTTTCAAAAGAGAAGTGGAATGTTTTCATAGGATATATCTGCCATCAATGCCCTTCTTGGCTGGCTTTCAAACTATGGCATTCCAAATGTTGTAAGTTAAGTATTACTGGCAAAATATGTTGTGTCAATTTCTCCCTAAGTTGGCTACTATCAAATGTAGGAACTGACGTTCATCTGAAGCCTTGGCTCTGCACTGTCTCCATGTAAATCCTTACCAAGTAAGGCATTTTGTTAGTAGATTCAGACTCAATAGCCAGTGTGATGTGCAATTAGCCTCATGGCCATAAATTCAGTACCTGTTGTGGCTGAAGTATTTGTTTTCTATGTGCCCACTGTAGACATTTCGGACCTCTTTTCTCATTGGTCTAATTTATATTGCTGAGCTTCTGCTTTAGTGTCATATTCAGCTCTTCTGGTACATTTTTCAATCTGACAGGTAGATAGGGAAAACACCTTCTAATAACATGTTTCAGGAGAAAAAGCACCTCTTAGCCACTCTTTGTGATAAGGGAAGCTAATGAGTAAAGATGTCATATCCTCAGTATAGGTTTGAGAAGTTATGATTCAGACTCTGTGGTATTCTGCTAAATCTAGAGGAAAAAAATCTAAAATATGGAGAATAAATGGGCAAAGCACAAATATGGCATAAGAAATACAGCCTGGAAAAGTTTCTGAGTTAAAGCTTAATTGCCCATATTCACATATTCCCTTAAAACAAGAATGTGCGGGGACCAAGATGTAGCAGGTAGCAGGTTCCATGTAGACCTGAGGCCAGATCTGTGACATGGCACAGTCATCACACTACTTTCAAGTTAATTGGAAAAAAATACTCAATAAACTAGTATTTAATAAATTATCTTACTAAGAATATGATTTAAAAATTAAAATGCAATCATAAATATGGAAAAATTATCCAGGTCCATGAGGAGAAAGTATGTCATATTATAATAGCATTGACTACTTCTTCAGTTAGTTATTAACCTACAAAAATGTCAAGACATAAAATGTATGCTGAGCACTCTCACAAAGTCAAGGAGAGACAAGAAAGCACAACCATTGTGATTCCCATTCTGCTTTTCAAAGTTCTCAACGTTTTGTATGGTAGTTTGTTTGTTTAAAATTAAAAAGAAATAAGGATTTTACATTAATTTTAATCACACAGGTAATGCACAAATAAAGTATCCTTGGAAATAAAATTAAGGACTGTAGCTAAAGTTATATGGTAATACAGTTCCATGATCCTGAACAACACGTTTTGTTTATTTTTAATTTTTTTGCTCTTCCCTACTAGCACATTAAATATATTTTGCAAAAACAAAAAATAAAAAATGGTGGGCATATAGATTTGTTTCTTTTAATAAAAATGAAATGCTTAATAATATCAAATATTTTCTTTGTATCTAAATTTTTTAGACTTTGAATAATTATGTAGATAATTCTAAGACCAGGCTGATTTTCAGTCCTATATCCACTTATCTGGACACCTGAGTATATCTTTATTTTTTTAAAGTCAGTAACTGCCAAAAGATATATTGGTGTCAATCATGCTATACCAAATCTCCCTGGAATTTTCTATGTCCTTTAATCTACAGATATAATTTTCTTTATTTCAAGACAACTTTCTCCAATTATATAATTGAATACATTTTTTGTTCCATTTCAGGGGATTTAAAAGATCCTTTCATTGGATGTTTTTTGCCTGTCTTCTATATTAAGTTTTTGTGAATTGATGTGACCTTTCTGACTATATTCCTCGATTTCCAGTTAGTAACTCAAGATTTTTCCTGGATCAATAAATAAAATGGCAGTGTGTCTATTGCTTTCCTTTGAGTTTCTTATCTTAGTTCTATATTGAGGTTATTTTTGTCTTCATCTTATTTCCACAGTTTTTCTATTTCCATTTCAATTTCATTCTGTCATTTGAAAGTGTGATGTTTCAACTATTTCTTTCTTGTAAGTTCGCTATCTCATTAAGTTAATCTATAATACAAAGTTAACATGGGAATTTTCTCGTAGCTTTTGAGTTATGTATCATTCTATGCTAGATATTTTCATGTAACTTTTAGATGCCTTTTTATTTTCTTTAAAATATGTGTTGTTGTCTTATACCTTTGCCTTTTTTGGGCCATATCGTTTAGTTTTATTAATGGAGAGTTCTATTCAGATGATCTATTGGCTTTGATCTATGAATGACTTGTCTTGTACTTTCCACATCATTTGAGACCTCTTTGTCTTCACTTCTTACCCACGCTTCGAGAATCAACAATGTCCTCTAAACCGAAGTTATCTATTGAGAAGAAAAGAACTCAGCTAGAGCTAGCTGTGGAAAATCTAAGCTATGTCTTCTGGGATTTTGTTAAATATTCTTTCCTAGGTCTATTCTACCTAGAAGGGTACTGTTTCATTCCCATGGGGAAATACTCTCAGGATTGGGTATACCCTTCCAATTCGGGATAAAACCATTTCGAGTTATTCACCTTCATCATTTTACTTGTAAGATGGAATCAGCAGTTTTTACTCTACAACCAAACTTATTCAACCAATTTCTATTAGAATTTGGAGAAATGTAGTGACAGCTTTCAGAGCCTTTTTGACATATCGGTCCCAATTTTGGTAAACGGGGGCCTGATTAAAAATGTCACTATTCTGTACTAGACTCTTTCTTCTGTTTTCTTTGGACTTCACCTTCTTAAGTTCATGGCAAGTGTTGAGGTCTTTTTCTTGTTTAATAATTATAGAGACTTACTTACTTACTTTATTTGTTTATTTGTTTGTTTATTTATTTATTTATTTATGATTTCTGATTTAACTATACATAATGTTTTAAGAATCTATGATGTGGCTTATCATTATCATGTTTATTTATAAATAAGCATAGCTAATTTTTCATGAATATGAAGAAAAATGAGAAATAAGATTGAATTTGCATGAAGCTTGATCATCATTCTTTCTACTGAAAAATACAACTCGAGACAATTTCATAACACTTTTTCAAGTTCTTATGTACTATAAATAAACTATTATTTTTAGAATTTAGATATGCTATACTTTATTTTTAAAATTATAATTCTTTAGATGAAAAATGAAGCTCAAAGAGGTCCTTCCTAAAATATTCATTTAGACAGAAACATTGACTGATTAATACACTCTGCTTCATACTTAAAACACAAGGAAAAGCAGGAAGAAAAGACAGAGCTAATGCACAATTTCTACAAAGTAAAATTTGTAAAGATTTTAATTAGGATAAAGATAGATTCATTGTCTCTCCATTCTTTTAATGTTGGAACATCGACTCATTCCTCTAATATGTTTTTGCTACAAGCCTGTTATCCAACTGAAGCTACATTTTCCAACATCTTATTGTAGCTAGATATAACTATAACTAAGTTTAGGCCAATGGGATGCTTGTGCAACCTCCAGATGGTGTCATTTAAAAATGAAAGTTTCTTTCTCCCCATTTCCTATTTCTCCTTTCCCATTAGAAAGGCAACAATGGAAGAGCCATCATGAACCTGAACATGAAAGCCTCACATCAGGGATGATAGAGCTACTTCAACAGTCATAAAAGGCTCATCTCTGGTCTCTTCCATGGGAGAGGCATTTTTGTTTTATTAAGCACAGAATTTTGGAGTGTTCTTATTATAGAAGTTTAGCCTCTATCCTAACTAGAACACAATATGTGTTAACAATTATTCAATAACAAGTAAGGGAAATCCACAAAAGAATATATCATGATAGCGAGAAAGAATCAGAGAAACATACAATTAGAAAATTATCTAGGTTTCCAGAAAAGGAAAAGAAAAAGAAAAGAGAAGAAAAGACCTCACATCATTTTCTTTCTTACATCCTTCTTCTTTCTATCCTGAGTAGGGACTAAATTTTACTGGATTATAAAAGCCTTGGTAGGAATTTGGTGTAAGTGAAATGAGGAACCATTGAAAAGTTTAAAGTGAGATCTTGAACTACTGTGATTGTAATGGAAGACTAGATAAGCAGCCTAACTTGATATCATATTGGAGGTTAAATCTATAAGGTTAACGAGAAAGAATTCTCAAGAGATTCCTAATTGTATAACTTGGGTATACTGAGTGTAAAGGCAAGGTTTTTATTTTGTTTAAAGCTATTACTAGGGCCTAAATCAACGCCTTTTATATAGCAGATGCTGAATTAATACCTATTTAATAAGTGAAATAAGTGGCACCATTTATTGAAATAATGACAATTATGGATTGGATTGGGGGCTTCCTGTGGAATATTACTAGCCCAACTTGGACATGTTAATTTGTAAGTGCTTTTGAATCTTCAAAATAAAGATGTGAATTAATCAGAGTTGAGACATAGGATATAAGGGAAAGATTTTGAATCTTTTGCATATACCTGGAACATAAAGCCACAAATAAAGATGAGAACTCACTGTTTTCCCTGAATGAAAAAAAGAGGACCTATGACACAGTCTGAGAAACTTCACAGCCTAGAATAAAGGTGGATACAAAAGAGTAACATAATCAAGGAGCTATTGCCTACACATTCCCTTGGCATGCTAGGGACATCAATCTGTGAATAAAAGGCCATGTAAGCCATTTAGAGAACTTTTGAATGGAAGGATAACAGAAAATGACAAAAAGTATGAGCTTTCTTTTCTAAGTTGTAAGTAGCTGACTGTGTTTCCTGAGCAACATAATATGATGTCTAAACACATATGAACAGGATTTAAGGTTTTAATCAAATACAATTTACAGCAAAATTATCTAGTATATTTAATCATACAAGTAATCCTCATTGCGCTTCATGATAATTAGACACACTGTTAAACAGGTTGCATAAATGAATCTAATTATTATGATGTTTATATAGCTAATCTCAATTTTTTAAATTATCAACTGAATAGGGAGGCAAGAAATGTGGAAAGAAGGATGCTTTTATGGAGCCTCTTCAACACTCTCTGAGATGTAACCTGTTAATATTCTTTGCAAAGTAAAGAAGCTTTTTTTTAAAAAAAATATTTATTTAAATTAGTTTCAAGTATACAGTACATTGGTTAGACATCTATATAGTTCATAAAATGACAACCCCATTTGCTTCCTTCATCCCCTGGCCCTCCCCTAGCCATCATATTAATGCTAACTGCATTCCCTATGCCATGCTCCCCATACCTGTGATCAACTATCAACTACTAATTTGTACTTCTTTAACCCTTCACCCCATTCTCTCAGCCCCCTAATCTCCCTCCCCTCTGTCTGTCACCAAATTGTCCACTATATTTGTGAGTCTGTTTTTGGTTAGTTTGTTCTTTTTGTTCCTTAGATTCCACATATAAGTGAAATCGTATGGTATTTATCTTTCTCTGACTTATTTCACTCAGCATAAGAATGTCTCTGTCCATCTATGTTGTTGCAAATGGTAGGAATTCATTTTTTTAATGGCTGAGTAATATTCCATTGTATATATGAACCATAATTTCTTTATTCAATCATCTGTTGATGAGCATTTAGGTTGCTTCTATATCTTGGCTATTGTAAATTGTGCTGCCATGAATATTGGAGTGCACAGATCTTTATGTATTGTTTTGGTTTTCTTTGGATAAATACTGAGAAGGGCAATTGCTGGGTCAAAAGGTATATCCATTTTTAATTTTTTGAGAAACCTCCATATTGTTTTCCATAGCAGCTGTATCAATTTGCAATCCCGCCAACAATGTATGAGAGTTCCCTTTTCTCCACATCCTCACCAGCACTTGTTTTTTGATTTATTGATGAAAGCCATTATGACAAGTGTGAGGTGATATCTCATTGTGGTTTCAATTTGCATCTCTCTGATGATTAGTGACCTTGAGCATCTTTTCATATATCTATTAGCCATCTGTATTTCCTCTTTGGAGAAGTATCTGTTCAGGTCTTCTTCCCATTTTTTTTATTGGATTGTTTGTTTTGTTGTTGTTGTTGTTGTGGAGTTGTATAAGTTCTTCATTTTTAAAGAAGTTTCTTAATTGAAATCCTTGCTAATTACTTTACAAGAAAATAGAGTAAAAACTGGACTCTGAGTTTCATTTCCTGTCTTGATTTAAAATTTTTCATCTCATAGACAATTAAAGGTATTTCAAAGATGGGAAGGAAGTAGTTTGGGAAAATTTCAACAAACTGGCATCGAATAATAGGTAGGTCAGACCAAGGTAGTCTAGAAAAAGCCAAAAACAAAATTGCAAAGACATCACAATAAATCGAACATTAGATTAACAAGCAAGATTGTGAGAGAAAGTCAGAAATTATTTTATTTTTCTCTTTCACAGTGCAATCAAACCCATTTCTGATTTTTTTAAAAAGCATTTCAGAATAAGCTCTATGGCTTCTAAGTATACTTACAGGTAACATAAATTCCTACAGTCATTTCCAGTCATAAAATAGTCAGCAGTTCATAACACCAGTCCAAATTAATAATTAAAGTTTATAAACTTTATTTCATGATAAAGTTTTTTTACTTTTATCTCAACTTGGTCTATGGTAGGAGATGCATCTTTAGTGGAAAAAGGAATTAGAGTAGGCATCTCTCTTTCCCAATTTGTTCTTCTACACTCCTCTGATTTCTACTTCTCAGGGTTCAAAGATTTAAAAAAGATTTGTTTAGAGCCAGAGAAGTTCTTATTTCACTAATATAGTCATGGTGTAACAGTATTCTGTTCTCTGTGCTCAGCACTGTATTTAGAGTTGAATCTCTTTTTGTTTTATTTCCACTGTCCTCCACCTCATTTCCATCCCCAGCAATCTACATGTAAAAGAGTGAAGTTGGACCCTTCTCTTACAACATACAAAAGTTAATTCAAAATGGATCACATGCCTAAATGTAAGAGCTAAACCAGCAGGAAGAAAACATGGGGAAGTCTCATGACATTGGATGTGGCAATGATTATGTGATACCAAAGTATAGACAATGAAAAAAAAAATAGATCAATGGACTAATCAAAATTGAAAAAAAACCTTTTTGCATCAAAGAACACAACAGGGTAAATAGAGCACTTAGAAAATGGAAAAAAAAAAAGGCGTAACTATTATATCTGACAAGAAATTAATATGCAGAATATATAAAGAACTACTAATCATCAGGAAATCAAATCAAAATCACAATGACATTATCTCACACTCAGTAAGGTGACTGCTATCAAAAAATAGAAAATAAAAAGTATTGGTGAGAATGTGGAGAAACTGGAACCTTGAGCACTATTAGTGTGAATGTAAAATGGTGCAGCCACTATGGAAAAGAATGTGGGAATTCCTCAGCAAAATTAAGTATTGAATTGCCATATGATCTAGTAATTCCACGTTTGGGTATATATAATCAAAAGAACTAAAATCAGGGTCTTGAAGAGATATTTGCACATCCTCATTCAAAACAGCATTATTCACAATAGCTAAAAGGTGAAATGAACCTAAGTAAGTGTCCATCCATGGATGAATGGATAAACAAAATGTGATGTCTACATAGCATGGAATGTTATTCAGCAAGGAAATTATGCAATATTCTATAACATAAATGAACTTTGAAGACACTATACTAAGGGAAATAAACCAGTCACAAGAAGACAAATACTGTATAATTCCACTTATATGAGTTACTAGAGTAGTCAAATTCAAAGACAGAAAATAAAATGGGAGTTAGCCAGGACAGATCATAGTTGATATCCCACTCCACATAAACATGGCATATGTTACAGAACACCAAATATTGTATGCTGTGTGTCTTCTATTCACCTTCACATGGTATTTGATGCTGCTATTATCCTGCCTGTTTAGTTGTTGTTGTTATTGAAGTTTCCCCATGACTATACATTGGAGGCATTGTGAGTGGTTAAGTTTAAGGTTTCTGGACCATGATAAACTACATCCGTACCTTATTTGAAGAAAGCACACTGAGCATTCTAGACTCAGAGGACACTTGCCCCATGACACTGATTTGGAATTTAGCAAATGATGAGATTCAGAGTTGTCCACCGTTGGATAATGGTGAGGACTTTTTTTTACTGTGTGTGGAATAATCATAATAATAATGAAATTTAGAGCAACTATCATTGACTGAATAACTACTATGCATCAGGTATGACACTGGCCTTTCCAGTTGGACCATTTCATTTAACCGTTCAAACAATTCTATGAGGTAGATATCATTATTTTTCCCATTTTTACAGATGCTTAAATAATGCTTCAGGTCAATTTAAAAAAAAATTGGGTCTTACAGCTAGGAAAATGACATGCCTGGAATATGAAATCAAGTACTTCAATTCTTAGATATCATGCCATATGTAAATTAGGCCTGGATGTTCTTGATTATGTATGATTGGAAAGATAGGTATGTGTCTGTGTCTGTGTGTGTAACAGCTAATAGCAAGAAGCTGCTTAATTAATCCTGAGACAGAGCCTGACGACCAAATTTGAGCCTATAGGTTTATCTGTACCTTAATCCTGATGAACTTGCCTCTTTTCAATAATTTTAATCAGTTAATTTCACTTAAGTTACCTTTGGTAAAGTACTTAATGGTCTTCAATTCTTTCCTAATTACAACGAGTCTATTGCATCACATCTTTTATAAATTAATCACTGTACACAGCATATATATGTTCCAGATCCCTTTCTACTAAGCTAAGGTACTGAATATTCAATTAAGCTGAAATTGTCTTTAGACCCACTCTCAAGTCTCATATAAAGTAAGGCTTTAATACAGAATCAACAAATGGTTGTTAAATAAATGAAAGAATTACAAAGTCAGTGTTTCTAGACCCAAAATGGTGAACAGAAGAACACAGTTTTAAACTTTGATTATGTGCAACAAACACTAGTGATATAATAGAGATTTGAAGGCATAAATCCCTAAACGTTTATTATTTTATGTCCTTATTTGCAGCCCAGAAGCTGATACAAAAAAAAGCCAAACTATTTTATTTGAAATTTGACTTTTTAAATTTAGGCCAATAGTCAAATAAATGAGAAAAGAAGCTTTTGAAGTCAAATGCAGCCTAGATTTTTTCTTTTAAGAAATATCTTTCTTTTTTCTTAGTTTTTTTTTTCGACTTGACTTAAAACTCACAGCTTCTACATCCAGAATAGATAAAATAAAATAGTATGAAATAGGCATTTACTTATAGAACAGCTCCTCAGAAGTCATGATTAACCTCAACTGCAGATTTTGCTTCTAAGTTATGCCCTTTCTTTCCTCTGTCCAATCAAAATGAACATTTCTTAAATTCTGTTCACTGAGGACTTATATTTTGTGGTATTTTAAAATAAGTATCAGCTAACCTGATTTTTCAAGATATATAAAATTCAGACAGGGTACGCCATGTGTACTTATATAAAGTCATGGTATCTACAATTCGTAAAAGTCATTTATTTGCATCTTATATTTCATCACCTGAGATGACTAAGCAGTCACAGATAAACATTCTCAATTTCTTGATAGCTTCTTATTAAGCACCTTAAGTGTGTAATATGATTAATGTTTATACGAAGTATATAAGATACAGACTCCAGTTCTTATGAGCTTCAATTTTTAGTACCGCCAAGACACATAGTGCTTGTTACAGAACCAGTGGTAGGCCCGGATAGACATTTCAAATAGGGTGAGATTAAGACTGGAGAATAGTAAGAGAATGCAAATGAGAGGCTGGAAGTTCTGATTGTAAAGTGAAATTTATCAGACAGTTATTTGGCTACTGGGTTAGAAGCACAAAAAAATGTTTGTTTCATGTTTTAATGTTTCTGTATATCTTCGTTATTATCATAGTCATCATTATCTTCATAACTAATATTTATTGAACCCTTGGATGTTCTAGGCATTGATCCAAGAACTTTTCGCATTATTAGTTCATTAATCCTCATCAAACCCCTGCAGGCTAAGTGTAAATATATACCCATTTTAGAGATGAAGAAGCTGAAATAGAGTGATAATAGAGCTTCTCCAAAGCCAGGCATGTAGTAAGTGATAGAGTTGGGTTTATACACATTATAACATCCAAGTGGACCACTGAGCTCATATTTTAATATTCTAAACAATGCTGCCTGTTTTGAAAATTTATTTATATTGTATCTAGTTCTTTTTAAAATGCTTTTGTGTTAGTACTTTGGTCCTAAAAATACTATTAAAATATAAATTTTAATACATTAGAAATGAAATTATTTAATCCAGCTTAAATTACAAGAGCTAAGCATCTGCTATATTCAGTGCACAGTGACAGGCTCTGTATAGAATATGTGTATGTGTATGTACTTTAAATGTTTTTTTAAAATATTACAGTCTGTATTTCTCTGTGCCTTGGCCATGCTGAGGTGCTTACCACTCTTCAATAACAATGCACATCCGAATTGTGTTCCTTACCAGTTGAGATAAGTTAATTCGACTTTCTGCTCTACAGAAAGTATGCAGATAATAAAATACCTATCTCATAGAGTTTTGAGGAACAAATAATTTTGTGTAAATGTTCTTAGGACAGTGTGGCACATAGTAAGTGCTCAATAAAATCGGCTATTATTCTAGAGATGCTGATTCCTTTACTGGTGTCTTCACACATACTACTTTATTCTTTCACACCTAGCTAGCTCAAATCTCAGGTAGTTTAAAAAACTCTGAGAATTCACTGGAAAGATGACTTTTGTTCAGTTGTATAAGTCTTGTAATTCACTTACAGAAGCAACTGGATTGATCAGTTAACTTGATGAAATGTCAATTGACTTTCTTTCTAGTAGTAGATATACTCTCAGAAACACTTTGGTCACAGAAATGTAACATTCAGTATGTCATGTAAAGAACTTGATGAAACCATGCATTCAGAATTCTCTGTCTTTTAAATATAGCTCATATTTAGTATTTCAAACCTTCTCAAGTCAATTTGTGTGTATGGTACCTCCTTATTGTTACATGTAACTTCACTAATTCACACTTTTTCAAGTCTTTTTTTTTTTTCTTTTTTTAAATCAGAGTAACTATTTACTTAGGAGAGGAAGGAAACTCTGGGTAAACCCCAATGAATTATTTACATTGATATGTTTTTAGGCAGATCTAATATAATGCTAAGAAGTCTATGTAGCACGGTATATTCCCCAAAACATACATAAAGAATATCCCCCAAATGAAACCTAAGTAGGACTACGTATGGTCTCACATGGGAAAGAACTGTACAATTGAGTTACATCTGGAAAAATTTAGAAATTATTCATTGAGCAACTAGTATATGCAAAAAAAGAAAGCAAACATACAAATTAGTTTATAATCTAGTGTGGAGATTCAAATAATACAGAGAGAATTAGCAATATATATTGATTGGGGAAATGGTGATTTCAAGTGAATATAGACTTGACTAAAAATATATGTTTGAAGTCCCGTTTCAGAGAAATGAGATAAAGGTGTCTCCACTGGGTCTAAGTGTATAAGAGAAGCAGTGAGAGGTACTTCTTTTAAATCTCATATCAGATTTATGATTATTGTAAGTCCTAGCTAAGCAAATTGTGAAAAAGAAAACATGACACAAAGCTATTGTATTCCACCTTAGCATAGGAAATTGTTTCATATTATAGTAAAAGAAAGGGGGACAAAGTAGGCTTATTATAAGATGAAGTACTTTGAAGTTGTCTTTGTTAGGTATTTGCTGTTTTTCAATGTCAGGGTGAGAAATTTAACTCTCACATAGAAGAAGTCCCCGCCTTCAGCTTTCTTCTGCCTGTGCTTCTATGTGGAGCTGGAAGAGGAGGGATCGGCATCTAGGTAGGAAACACAGAGACCTCTGTTTCCTCAAATTTCTGCATGTGTGGACATATGCACACACACACACACACACACACACACACACAAACACACACATGCACAGTTCTACTTAACCTAGAGAAACATATACATCTAGGCACAAAGTTAGAAAATCTTTTGTTTGTTTCCCCACACACAGTTAAAGATATCTATCTGCATGGCCACAGGCAGTCTACTCCGAAGAGCAATGAATCCTTCAGGTCTCCCTATTTCATGGGTTGGGTTGGGGTACAAAGCAATCTAACACTTTGTAAGAAAATATTTTCTCGTGTAACTTTTTTCTCATTCCCAGCATGAAAGGAATAGAAAACATTCTGAATTTCTCTGAAGTAGCTACCTACAAATTCTACTTTTCTCTCTCCCCATTTTACTAACAAGGCAAACAGACTTGTCTACAGTAACAGTGTTATGATTTATTTCATTTCCAAAACACAATTTTTTTTTTACCAATGTCAACATTAGTAAAAGTCTAGGTTTTAGTTATAATTTATCATTTTTTTGTTTTTGTTTTTTAATGCCTACAGTTCTTGGTATTCCTAACTGGTCTCCCATCCAAGTACTAACCAGGCCAACCCTGCTTAGCTTCTGAGATCAGAAGAGATGGGGCACATTCAGGGTGACATGGCCATAGACTTTTAGCTATAATTTAAACAAATACGTACACACACAGACATCCTCAGCTATATATTTTGACATATGTGTGTGTTTGCTGGTATGTGTTTCTGTTTCATTTTGGAGTCCAGGCTCTGTGTAACCTGTCACCTGCTTACCTCCAGTCCTGATGCTACTCTTGCTATGCGTCTTCCCTAACTACGCTTCAGTTATATCCTTCCATCTTCTCTCTACTGTGAGTACTCGATACTTGCTCGTCTCTTTTCCTGGTACGTTCCATAATTTTTTGTCAAAAGAGTCCATATGCAGAATTTACAGCATGAATGAAATCTCCCTAATAAATCTTTAACATAAAAGTTTCCCGTAATGTGTCTCTTAGCACCTTATCATTAGTAAATATATATTTGTGTAGTTATTACTATTATTTGCCTATTTCCTCAACTAGACTCTAAGTTCTTTGTCTTTCTTACTGAGAATGATTTCTTAGAATACAGGCTCCAAGTCTTTCTTAATAAGAATGATTTTCCTAGAATCTATCACAGTGCCTAATTCTCAATAAGCAATTTTTGAATGGGTGAATTAGTTGACATATCTTAATCCTGTTTCTGAACTCCCCCAAATATAACAACATATTTAAATTTGCATATTAGGAGAAGGCCTCCCAATAAAATGAAATAAAAAATGATTTTATGTAGCTGAAAGTACTATTGAATTATTGGATGACCATTCTAGCAAGTCAATTTCAAAGAGAGAACCTACCATTTATATTTCATAGGCTACTATTCTAAACATATATGACCTCGATAAAAACTGAAGGAAGTGCTGTCTTTGCCCACAAAGACTCAGGCATATTTTATCCTATAAATTAGGTTCTTGACTTATTTGTAAAGAATAATTTCCTAGAGAAATTACCATAAAAAATAAAGTATCCCAAATAATTATCAATTAACATTTTATCAGAGTTTCTGATGTAGTCAGCTGCAGGACGATATATCTCTATATATCATCCATAAAGATCATGCATGCTTATTTTTAATCAAAGAATCAAAATAAATCTTAACAATGTCATTACTTTCAATAGAAAACACCTTCAGAAAATTTGCTCAAAAAGTGCGATACATTAATTTTTATCCAAGTAGCTAAGAGATGTGAAAATCAAAGGTTATATTTCATCTTTCTGTAATGACAAATCATTTCAAGGCTAAACTGAGCACTTCTCTTTCTCTAAAGAAGAATCTTGAGTCTTGAGACAGTGCTGTTAACTGCTTTTCAGGCCAATGTTTTCGCTTTGTTTTTGTTGTTGTTAAAATTTAAGTAAGTTTCACATGTGCACTGGTCTTTGGAGTTTTAAATTATTTCCAGGTACCAAACTCTTTTCTTTTTACCCACCCAAATGACTGCAGATTCTGAATAGCCACAGGTAGCGTGTCTTTATCATTCTGCTTTGAATTTTATTCTTTTATATCCTGAAAGGATGATTTTATTTATTTATTAATTTATTTAGAAAACTTAGCAAACAGGAGTCTTGGTTCTGTGTACAAGTAATTTCCTATCTTGTCAGAAACTTCTCTGCTGTAGCTGTCATCATCAGAGCCAAACACTCTACACAGGAAAATTTCTTGACCCTTCCACATTTCTTCCTTCATTTGGCAAAGTGTAATCTGTTCATGTAAAGGTGGAAAAACATAGGTTAGCTAAGAGTTTTATTCCAGTGACCTGAAAATTGATTTAAAATATCGTTTTTGTAATTTTTTGAATTCATGTCAAATACTGTTGACGCTATCTAAAACATGTAGGCGTTTATACAAACTGTTACTGAGAGGAGGTTAAAATATCTTCAGCTTAAAAAAAAAAAACAAAAAAAAAAACCAAAAAAAAAACCCTTTTTGTCCACTTCTTCTATCAGCACTGTGTAGCAGTGTTGGCCTAGATGGGAGTGAACATCATTATCCTACACTGGTCCAGAACCATGGACAGTGGCCTAATGAGAAATGATGTTTCCTCAAGCAAAAATGGCAGTAAAGGCAACCTGATTTTGTTCTTTCAAAATGTGCAAAATGACCCAGGATCCTATCTTTTCTCCCACTCTGCAGCTGCAACTTCTTTGTCATTTTATTCCTTATGCAGATCAAAGGTTGAAACTGAAATAGGTTACCTTTCTAGTCAGACTCAGGCTTGTTGTCCTTTCCCATCTTATTTTATTTTTAAATGTATACAACAAAAGGCCACACTACCAAGAGTAAGAACACTCTTTTAATTTGGCCAATCTCCTATAATTTCCTGTTAGTCTTTCTCAAGATTTTTTATCTAAGAAACTTTCTAGTAGATATACCTGTGGCTTTGGAACACATTTTTCTTGTCATTTACATGTATTTTCTGACTTAAACATTTTTCTTAAAGATTAAATTGTTTATCTGGTTGGTATACTTTTAATCTTATCCTAGGTCTATAACAGTTCTAAGATTATACTCTGTGATTTACTAAATAATTTGGGGAAAAATGACAGCCTCACCAATAATGATATGGGTGACAGCCTCAGCCTACAGATACCACATCACAATGACTGTAGCAGGAGGTTATTGCTCAGAAGCTAACTAATTCTGTCGCAAATCATGTAGGGACTCTGGTTCTCCCAACTCATTGGTTCTGGAGTTTACTAAAGTTTTCCTTCATAGTAACACCTGAAGAAACATTTGAACTTTCAGCCAAAGTAAGGTACTAGACCATATTGGAAATATAGCATATAAGGAAACCTAGTAACCCTAATCCATTTTCTCTTCAATGACATGGGATGTATGGCAGTCATGTGATACTGCATAAAGCCTCAATTCCTGGGGTCTATCTAAGCCTTTCAGAGGTTGATTCCTTTGAGAATGGAGAATTCACAAACTAACATACTTCCCTATGTCAGTCGCCAAAGGCTTGATCATGCTTCAGTCATAAATCCTCCAAAATTGCAATGGCATAAAACAAAAGTGCATTTCTTCCTTATGCTACATGTCCATGGAAAGTCAGTAGTGGCTGGAGGAGGCACAGTCGCCCTACCAGCCACCTAAAAGCCAGGTTGATAGAGAAGCCTCTATTCAATGTTGTTGTGTGTTATTCCAAAGAAAATGTTATTCCTGAGGTCTTGAACTGTTAAGTAATGCCTGGCATGGAAATGCCACATGGCAATTATGCTTGTATAGAATTCATAGGCCAGAACCACTCAAATATTCTACTCAACCACAAACAGAACCAGAAATTAAATCCCATCATTCTCCCCAAAAGGGGAAGGGAATTTAAAATATTTGGTAAACAGCACTAATGACTACTAGAATTCTCCTCTCTGGCTATCAAAAATTCCATCCATCCTTCTTCCCACACTCAAACGCATTACCAACCCACCCTTTAAGGGGAAACAACCAAAAGCCCATCCAGTCCCGGCACCACGCCAGAATCGAGGAAGTCAGTAAGATGATGCTAGTCTCTGCATAAATTCTGGGTATGGCTTCATATCCAGAAGGTTGAGCTCAGGGTTATTTTAAATTTTTAGTCACAAACTGTCTTAATCTACATTTATGGATTTTCTGGCGCTTTCCACAAACTTAATTTCCTAATCCTAGCTTCTAGTCATTTCCAACACGATAATATTTTCACAGAGTATCTTTGTTCACTTATTTGTTTGGAGACATGCCCCTGTATAACTTGAAAAAAATTACGGTGCATTGGGCCTATTCAGAAGGAGATCCATAAATCCTTCCTCTGAAAGAATTTCTTGGGCATCATCTCAAACAGAAGGCTTTAGCAACAAGTATATGAGAGTAAGTGTGACTACTCTACTTTTGATTTCGACCATGCAAAAGGATAAGTTTTAAGCAGATTTTGTTGCTCAAAACCTTCTCAGTTTATATTTTACACATTGGAGATGAGAAGGAGTTGCCTTTTCCAACTTGCCTAGTTGCCAGATTTCTGTAGCTTGTATTTCCTTTCATTTTTCTTTGTAGCCACAGCCAATTATTTCATATGTTCATCGCTTCCTTGTAGCGCTTTGTAAATGTAGCCAACAGTAATGAGCAGAGGTTGCTAACATTCTATCTTCCAGCCTCTTCTTTTGGAATGTAACTCCTTAGATGCATTATCTGTTTTTAACGACACTGCAATAACAAGCTTACCAAATTTTTGCCACTGCATTACAAATTCCTTTCATTATAGCTTTTGCTCTGTTGGCCAAGTGGCTTGTAATTAATTTTATTTTATTACACTAAACATAGACCCAATGCACCATACATTTATTCAAGTTATAGAGAGGCATGTTATACTAACAAAAAAAAAATTCAAAATTTTAGTGGCTTACAATAATAAAAATTTATTTCTTGGGCACACTATATTCATCAAATATGGGCAGAGAATTTGCTCAGGATGATAGAGGAGGCACAATCTTAAACATTGCTAGTTGCCATGGAAAGGAAAAAAGGATATTTTGGAAAGACTCAAAAAAGTAATTAAATGCTTAGTTTGAAAGCAACATTCTCATTAGTCATAATTAATCACATAGTTACAATAATCTATAAGAAAGTCAGAAAATGCAAGTCTAACATGTGAGTAGAAGGGAGAAATATTTGGCCAATAACCACAAACACCTGTACAGAGTACTACTAAAAATAACCTAAACTGGAACTGGTGAAAAACTATATAGTGTAAGTATAAAATACATAATTAAGAGCATAAATTTTAAGTTAAAGCCAAATGCATAATGAATCAGCAATATTAGGCTATTAACTCTTACTGAAAGTAAAATGGATTTTTAAATACTGAAATAGATTTTTAAAACACTTTAGGCTTTAATTGGAATTTCTCAATTGAATGATGACAAATTACATACTTCCTCTATTTAATGAAAATTTATTGAATTGTAAAAATATTTCTTTTAGAAGCAATATTCATGGAGAAAAGTCAATTTCTATATTTAGAAAAAAGCAAATATGCACGGTGAATGTATCACTTCTATGCCATTTATTCATGGCATTTTAAATCCATAGTTCTTTACATATTACAGAAATTATTAAATACTTCTCTGAGTTATATTTTATATTATTTATTTCTAATAAAGTAATTATTTTAAACGAAGTTCATGATTAGCTTTGTAGGTGTTAAGAGAAAGGTAAAATATGAACTGTATCAAAACAATTGTGTTAGTTCTCATGCAATGCATAAGTCATATCAATGTCTATCAACTTGTGCAATGAGACGTTCTGAAATATTTGTTGTTTCTGTAAATGCACGTTAATCGTCTTAAGTCTTATAATTATATCTCATAAATATGCATTTAATTTTGCCATTCTTATTCATATAAAATGATTATTATTTTTAAGGGAAAAATTGTGACTTGACCAGATGCATATGAGCTTTGTCAGTAATTTAATGTGATCAATCGGTTCACCCTGGCCATTCTGTGCTGAGATTCCTCACCTCTCTTCTCTAGACTCTTCTCTTCCAGCTTCACACACTCTACCTGGGAAATCCCTCCCATCCAATAGTGAGGACTCCTAATACTTTACTTTCCCTCAATTCTTCCTTTGGATTCTTCAAGTACTGATAACGTACATCAAGGTTTTATTGTGCAATGTAGAGCTAATGCTTTAAATTGAAAAGATAAAACTAGTTCCAGCTTAATGAAATTTTAGGCACCTGCCACAAATTGTAGAAGTAAAAAAAAAAAAAA
>NW_024350924.1:354474-355316 GCF_902729225.1 Pteropus medius | reverse complement strand
ATTAAGTGGTATTATTTACATTATAACCTACTAAAAAGAAAGTATTTTCTGATTTTTTGATAATTTTCTCATTCTGTTCCTTGGGTTTTGTAATCGCTTAAAAATAGTCATGTAGTTCAAAGAAAATGATTAAGCTTGTCATGAAAATGACTTCTTGCTCCATGAGTTCAATGACTTCTTGAATGTCAAATGACACATTATTGTGCATTTGTTCCTAAGGATATGCTTGCTTTTATTGCTCTATTCAGAAATTTCATGATTGGGTTAAACTCTTATTGAAGACTTGCCTTTTCTGGGCTCTTGTGACATTAGCATCTTGCACAAATGAATAACTCACTGATATTGAATGAATTGATGTCAAATAAGGATTAATGATGAGGTAAGTATCATCATCTGAAAAACATGAAAGTCTTTTTCAGTCATTGTTTAATATTAAATTGCATCAAGATTATAAGACAGTATATTTAGTTAGTAATTTAATTGATTATAGTCTGCCTGTGCTTCGATCCATGGCTTAATCCATAGCTAATAAAAAAGGAAATGTGTCTTCAGTCATTATTAGTTTACTGATGACTTAGAGGGTAAATAATCAAAATTATCTGTTTTCTCAGGTACACATTAGTGAAAATTTGTAGTTAGTTTTGCTGTGATTAATAATATTCATAAAAAAATTCTAGAATCTGGCACGTTTAGTAATTTTTTTTTCTTTTTGGCCAGACATGAACTCCTGTGGTAATGTAATAAAAATTACACTTGTTTAACTATAAATGACATCAAGAATGGAATAAGCAAGCAAATGTATTATCTTTTGCTTACTTTCTTAATGCCCTCACAGACACACA
>NW_024350924.1:348674-354364 GCF_902729225.1 Pteropus medius | reverse complement strand
TCTATCCATGCCCTGCATTTGTTTTGGTTTTGGGTTAGTTACTTCACTTTATACACAAATAGCACCAGTGGCTTATTTCCCATGTGTTTATTTGTCATGATTTTAAAAGTTTCTGTGAGACTTTGGGATGAGTTTCTGTTTATAATTAAATTCTGCACTTAAACATCTTGTATCCTGAGTTTCTGTAGAAAGCAATTACACAGTGAATTCTCGATAAAACTATTAACATAATACCATGTAATTATATATTTTTATTTTCATATTTTATATAAATGCTCAGAATCTAAAATGACTATATTTTATTTTGCAAATATAACCAAATTTATTCATTTTATTATTCATTCACTGAATGTCTACTGAGCTCCTTTTATGGATTCAGACACCGTGCTAAATACGGCACATACTGTGTAGAACTGTGACTAAATCTGTCAAGATATCTGTCCTGGTAAAATCTTAAATGTGATAGGAAAGTCAGAAATATATAAGATAACAAGTAAATCAATTAATTTGTGTTATCCCTTGGCCTTCGATTACATTTAGAGTTAATATCAGAGAGTGATGGGGACACTGGTTGCTTAAACCTTTTATAAACAATATATCTTATCCTTAACATTTAGGTCCTTATAAATCAATATTTATCACTGTATTATATTACCTATAAATATATATGGTATTTGTAATTCTGTTTTAATTAATATAATACATAGAAAATACTACATAAACTAATAAGACTATCTGAATTTCTGTTTTTAAGCTCATGAGAAATTACAGATGTCACTGATATACTTTTGATGGTTCTACTTAAAATATTCAATATTCATTTGGAGGGAATTAAAGGGTTTATGCATATACATATATATTTTTCTTTTAAGCATAGTAGAGTTGAACCTTATTTTCATGTTTTCATTGAGATGATTTCAGAAATTTAAATATTTCAAATGTTTTTATAATTATATGTTTAGAAATTCCAATATTAATATTGCAAAGTGACTGATTTTAATTTCACTTTTTCAGTGAATAAACACAAATTATATTGGACAAGATTCCAATCTAAGGATCAATAAGTCTTAGCTCCACACTATTGAGACCTAAAAAGACAGAGAATTTTGATAGAGTCTAAACATCAATTAACCAAAAGGTCAACTGGAAAACCTCTTTTTGAAAGTAAGTGAATGTGAATAACTTGCGGAAAGTTGTGACTTTTCAAGAGCAACTGAATTAATGTCAAAGTGAGAGAAACTTATGGAGCCATGGACATAGAATCTAGTGCTTTTAGATGTTCAGCAGCAGAGCATCTGAGGTCTAGTGAAATAGCCATGTGGCAGTCATTGAGAGGCACATGCTACAAACAAAGCAAGCAAAGTAGTTTATAATAGGCTCCATAATTTATGTTACATAGTCCAAAATGTGCTGTTGAAATACTATTGTGTAAAACAACCCACAGTAACTGGACATTAATTCTATCTATCTATCTACCTATCTATCTATCTATCTATCTATCTATCTAATCATCTATCATCTATTTATCATCATCTATCTATAATTTGTATAAAGCGATATATCCCCAAAAAACACACACATACCAAAATAGTGTAGAGAGAACATAAGGCAAATCAATTTCTTCCCCCTAATAGAATGCAAGTTCTACAAGGGCAGATCTATTGTACATCCCATTTATTTTTAGTTCCCCATTAGTCTGAACAATGCCTAGATCACAATAAGGTACTAAAATATTTTTAATAAATTATAGAACCACTCTTGTTTCAAAAGGGTTGTAGGTCCTAATGAGTATCTCCGTAGTTTTGACTGTAAAGTACAAGGATAGATGCTCAGAATCAGAAATACAGAAGTATTGATTTGTGACTAAATTGCTTAATATGTAGGCAACTCTATTAGCAGCAAAGATTTTTTTCATATACACACTATAGATTATAGATTATAATGTAACATACAGGAAAAAAGTATACAAAAAAGCTTGAATTATAACAAATCTGTTAATTTAAGATTATTTATGCTAACATTTAAAAATACTTAATTCTCTCAAGTGAAATAATTTAATTAAGAGATTAAAAAACATAACCATAATGTTTGACAGAAGAAAAGCCTATGTAAAAATTTATGAAAGCAGAACTGGAAGAGAGGATAATGTCAGAAAAGGAATCAAGCTTTACACTTTAAAGTTTAAACTTCACAGAGACTATTCAATGTTAGAGAATGAGGTGATGTCTTGGAGAATTCTAACCAATTTCCTATAAAGTTAAATGTTCTTAATCTATATTTCCTCAGTGAAAACAAACAAACAGATCTCATGAATCTTGTAATACTCTAAACGCATTCTATCATTAACCAGGTAAATAGTTGATATTTAAGAATTTGTTTTTTAGGATTTTTATAAAGAAAATCCTAATTTTTTATCAAGAAAGTTATTAAATTTTTATCAAGAAAGTTATTTAGTTTTCTATTTCAAATATAACTCAGCTTTACTTCCATTTAATTCTTTTTAATCACTGTCTGGATGTCTACCAGTTGGTGAACATGGGAAGCTCTGGGCTTGCCCTTATAGATAGGAACAGTTGACTTGTAGATTCAAAGAACAAGAAAGAATGACCTTTTGTTCTACTCTGTTTATCTCTTATCTTTATACAGATTATTCAAAGCATCCTTGGATGCATTGCTCAGATACAGCTTCTGCGAAAACAGAGGTGTGGCTAACATTGCCTAACAGAATACATATTGTCTGGCAGATATGAGCGTCTATTGTTCAATATGGGATAACTGTAAACTCACAGAAGTGATGAGGATGGCAACTTGGCATGCTTTTTGTAGAAATTGGTTTACAAGAAATGCCATAACTTCAGTTAAATGTTTTAACTCCTTAGTACATTATAATTCCACTTCCATAAACACATATGAGCTCATTTATGTATATATAGATAAAACACAAGCTCACACTCTAGTCTCCAGTCACTCTTGAATTTGGAACAAGGCAATCACTTTCTCTTCTCTATGCAGGATTCCCTCAGCCTAAAATTCTACTCATTGTTCCTGCTAACACATTGTTAACACATATATCCTTCTGATATCAATTATCTAGTCATTCCTTGGAATGCAGATCATATTGTGTAAATATTTCTGTCCCATTAAATTTTAAGTTCATAGATGGGGTATCTCATTTTTCTATTATTTTGTAACATTCAGATATACCTGGCACATACTTTATCAAAGTTTATGAATGACAAATTATGTTTTAAAAATTTTTAATGATAAATTCGCTATTAGAAATATATGTCCCATAGAAAGTGATTCTTCAGGAAAAAAAAAGTGAGTAAAATAATTTCGTTTACATATATGTTTGTAGATAAACTAATCTACCCATATGCTAAGATTCTCACTATCAACTACTTTTTTCACTTTATATAATTCGTATAATATTAACTATATATGCTGTAGGGTATCATTAGATAGAATTGGATAATTGTTTTCCTGTAGTGTGCACATGAAACAGATAATATATAAAGATATTATAGACCTGTTATAAGAAGAGTTTCCTTTAATAAAGTCATATACTTCATATTGCATTCAATATGTTATTGGTTTTTCATTGTTTTATTAAGGAAAATGTTTTTTTCATGAACTGTTTTAAAAATAATAGACTTTGCATTTTTTAAATAAATGTACAAATTTAATTACAAACATTAAATATTAGGCAGCCTTATAGTCAGTGGCTATGACCAGAAAAGTATTAATTTAACAGTCAAAGATTTCCATGTAATCATGAGAATGCTGTATTCTTTTCAGTTATGATTTTAATGGGTTCGCAGTGGCATATTTATTTTAACCAATTTCTATTTAGTTTTATTTCCAAAAGTAGTTAAATTAGTCACAATTTTGTCATTTCTATTTCTGTTCTTAGTTTCATCACTTGGCAATTTGTATGGCTTACCCAGCGTTTCCCCAAAGAACAGTGAGGCCTGAATATAAATGAAGTCCTAGAGCATTCTCTTTCAAGTGCAGGATCCCTGGGTTAATCTCTTACATGAAATAGCCTGGTTGCAGAACGGAAGATCTGCCATGTGGACTAAAGGCTGGCAAAGTCAATATATTTTAGGGGATTTATCATGACACACTTTTCAAAAGTTTCTTCATAGAATTCTGTGTGGTCTATACTAAGCTAATGACTTTGATTTTCTTTGATATTTAATTGAAACACAGCTTTATCTTGTATCTTTATTTTTTTCTGGCAAACAAAGAACTACAGAAACAGATCCTTTGGGATCAGTGCATTTTGGCGTTAGATCAGATTCAAAAGATGCATATTATTTCATTTTAGTGTTTATTTTAGGTAATAATTATAAGATGACAACAGATGTGATATTAGAACTGCTGCAGATTAATGGCTAAAGGAATGGCTAAATATTTTCAAAATAATATCTTTACTAATATATCTGGTGAATGATGCAGAACATATAAATTCCTACCTTTAAAATCTCTATCCCTAGATATGACAATTTAAAAAAGCATAAGCATTAGGTATAACAGATTCAAAACAACAGGAAGTAGTTTGAGAAATATAGTGGTATGCTGAGAAATTCCTATTTGAGCTAGATGCTATTTTTTCCTATTCATATCGGTAATATTATTTACAGAAATGACTAGTGGTTGTACAATTTAATAGTAATGTTTTAGTGTTAATAGGTAAGGAGAATACCTAATGATAACAAAAATGTAATTTTTTTACATACAGTAATAAAACTGCCTTGGCCTGAATTTTATTTAACACTCGAAGTATTATTTATTTGTATATCACTATTGCAACCCAGATAATAATATAACTCACTGGCATCCCTCTCAGAGAACATTCTTTAAGAATTAAAGAATTAAAAATATAGTGCCACAGAAAGTTTTTCAGCAATGGTTAAAAAGCAAATTCACACCACAAAGAAAAATTATAAGAAGAGGTGACTTAGAAGAACATAGCTTTAGACATTAGAGGGTGGTTGCCAGGAACTGGGGGAGGGTGTAAGGTAGGAAAAGAGAAACTTAACTGGAAACGGGCTGGCGGGAAACTTTTTAGGATGATATAAGTTTTATGTGTCTTGTTTTGGGTGTTGGTTACATAGATGTATATCTAATTGTCTAAATTCATTGATCTAAACTTAAGGTATGTGTATTCTATTATAAAAATTAATTGTGTATTTATAATCTACAATGCTTATTGTGCATTTACTGAGTACAATATTATTGTACCTTTATTCGCACTATAGTACTATCAGACTAAAATCAAACAATTTCACAAAAACTACACATTATATTAGGTCCAGCTCAAAATCCAGTTGTTTTATAAAAATTTCAAAATATTTGACCTACACTGGTCTCTCCCTTCTACAAACTGCTATCTATACTATAAAATTCAGCACTTAACAATTTATGTAGTACTATCAGTATAACTCTCCCGGGAACATAATACTTTCTATTTTATGTAGCAAAATATTAAGTGCTACATATACAGTATTGTAATGTCAGTTTATAATAAAATTTATTAAAATATTAAAAGTGAATATGAAAATTATTTTCTAAAAAGTGATCTGTACACATTTTTAAATTAACACTGATTTCGTAGATTCATCGAATCTTATACAGATAGCTTATATTGTTGAGCATTACAGACCTGAAAAATCCACTTATGTTTC
>NW_024350924.1:234555-348663 GCF_902729225.1 Pteropus medius | reverse complement strand
GGATAGATGCTCAGAATCAGAAATACAGAAGTATTGATTTGTGACTAAATTGCTTAATATGTAGGCAACTCTATTAGCAGCAAAGATTTTTTTCATATACACACTATAGATTATAGATTATAATGTAACATACAGGAAAAAAGTATACAAAAAAGCTTGAATTATAACAAATCTGTTAATTTAAGATTATTTATGCTAACATTTAAAAATACTTAATTCTCTCAAGTGAAATAATTTAATTAAGAGATTAAAAAACATAACCATAATGTTTGACAGAAGAAAAGCCTATGTAAAAATTTATGAAAGCAGAACTGGAAGAGAGGATAATGTCAGAAAAGGAATCAAGCTTTACACTTTAAAGTTTAAACTTCACAGAGACTATTCAATGTTAGAGAATGAGGTGATGTCTTGGAGAATTCTAACCAATTTCCTATAAAGTTAAATGTTCTTAATCTATATTTCCTCAGTGAAAACAAACAAACAGATCTCATGAATCTTGTAATACTCTAAACGCATTCTATCATTAACCAGGTAAATAGTTGATATTTAAGAATTTTTTTTTTAGGATTTTTATAAAGAAAATCCTAATTTTTTATCAAGAAAGTTATTAAATTTTTATCAAGAAAGTTATTTAGTTTTCTATTTCAAATATAACTCAGCTTTACTTCCATTTAATTCTTTTTAATCACTGTCTGGATGTCTACCAGTTGGTGAACATGGGAAGCTCTGGGCTTGCCCTTATACATAGGAACAGTTGACTTGTAGATTCAAAGAACAAGAAAGAATGACCTTTTGTTCTACTCTGTTTATCTCTTATCTTTATACAGATTATTCAAAGCATCCTTGGATGCATTGCTCAGATACAGCTTCTGCGAAAACAGAGGTGTGGCTAACATTGCCTAACAGAATACATATTGTCTGGCAGATATGAGCATCTATTGTTCAATATGGGATAACTGTAAACTCACAGAAGTGATGAGGATGGCAACTTGGCATGCTTTTTGTAGAAATTGGTTTACAGGAAATGCCATAACTTCAGTTAAATGTTTTAACTCCTTAGTACATTATAATTCCACTTCCATAAACACATATGAGCTCATTTATGTATATATAGATAAAACACAAGCTCACACTCTAGTCTCCAGTCACTCTTGAATTTGGAACAAGGCAATCACTTTCTCTTCTCTATGCAGGATTCCCTCAGCCTAAAATTCTACTCATTGTTCCTGCTAACACATTGTTAACACATATATCCTTCTGATATCAATTATCTAGTCATTCCTTGGAATGCAGATCATATTGTGTAAATATTTCTGTCCCATTAAATTTTAAGTTCATAGATGGGGTATCTCATTTTTCTATTATTTTGTAACATTCAGATATACCTGGCACATACTTTATCAAAGTTTATGAATGACAAATTATGTTTTAAAAATTTTTAATGATAAATTCGCTATTAGAAATATATGTCCCATAGAAAGTGATTCTTCAGGAAAAAAAAAGTGAGTAAAATAATTTCGTTTACATATATGTTTGTAGATAAACTAATCTACCCATATGCTAAGATTCTCACTATCAACTACTTTTTTCACTTTATATAATTCGTATAATATTAACTATATATGCTGTAGGGTATCATTAGATAGAATTGGATAATTGTTTTCCTGTAGTGTGCATATGAAACAGATAATATATAAAGATATTACAGACCTGTTATAAGAAGAGTTTCCTTTAATAAAGTCATATACTTCATATTACATTCAATATGTTATTGGTTTTTCATTGTTTTATTAAGGAAAATTTTTTTTCATGAACTGTTTTAAAAATAATAGACTTTGCATTTTTTAAATAAATGTACAAATTTAATTACAAACATTAAATATTAGGCAGCCTTATAGTCAGTGGCTATGATCAGAAAAGTATTAATTTAACAGTCAAAGATTTCCATGTAATCATGAGAATGCTATATTCTTTTCAGTTATGATTTTAATGGGTTCACAGTGGCATATTTATTTTAACCAATTTCTATTTAGTTTTATTTCCAAAAATAGTTAAATTAGTCACAATTTTGTCATTTCTATTTCTGTTCTTAGTTTCATCACTTGGCAATTTGTATGGCTTACCCAGCGTTTCCCCAAAGAACAGTGAGGCCTGAATATAAATGAAGCCCTAGAGCATTCTCTTTCAAGTGCAGGATCCCTGGGTTAATCTCTACATGAAATAGTCTGGTTGCAGAACGGAAGATCTGCCATGTGGACTAAGGCTGGCAAAGTCAATATATTTTAGGGGATTTATCATGACACACTTTTCAAAAGTTTCTTCATACAATTCTGTGTGGTCTATACTAAGCTAATGACTTTGATTTTCTTTGATATTTAATTGAAACACAGCTTTATCTTGTATCTTTATTTTTTTCTGGCAAACAAAGAACTACAGAAACAGATCCTTTGGGATCAGTGCATTTTGGCATTAGATCAGATTCAAAGGATGCATATTATTTCATTTTAGTGTTTATTTTAGGTAATAATTGTAAGATGACAACAGATGTGATATTAGAACTGGTGCAGATTAATGGTTAAAGGAATGGCTAAATATTTTCAAAATAATATCTTTACTAATATATCTGGTGAATGATGCAGAACATATAAATTCCTACCTTTAAAATCTCTATCCCTAGATATGACAATTTAAAAAAGCATAAGCATTAGGTATAACAGATTCAAAACAACAGGAAGTAGTTTGAGAAATATAGTGGTATGCTGAGAAATTCCTATTTGAGCTAGATGCTATTTTTTCCTATTCATATCGGTAATATTATTTACAGAAATGACTAGTGCTTGTACAATTTAATAGTAATGTTTTAGTGTTAATAGGTAAGGGGAATACCTAATGATAACAAAAATGTAATTTTTTTACATACAGTAATAAAACTGCCTTGGCCTGAATTTTATTTAACACTCGAAGTATTATTTATTTGTATATCACTATTGCAGCCCAGATAATAATATAACTCACTGGCATCCCACTCAGAGAACATTCTTTAAGAATTAAAGAATTAAAAATATAGTGCCACAGAAAGTTTTTCAGCAATGGTTAGAAAGCAAATTCACACCACAAAGAAAAATTATAAGAAGAGGTGACTTAGAAGAACATAGCTTTAGACATTAGAGGGTGGTTGCCAGGAACTGGGGGAGGGTGTAAGGTAGGAAAAGAGAAACTTAACTGGAAACGGGCTGGCGGGAAACTTTTTAGGATGATGTAAGTTTTATGTGTCTTGTTTTGGGTGTTGGTTACATAGATGTATATCTAATTGTCTAAATTCATTGATCTAAACTTAAGGTATGTGTATTTTATTATAAAAATTATATATTTATTGTGTATTTATAATCTACAATGCTTATTGTGCATTTACTGAGTACAATATTATTGTACCTTTATTCACACTATAGTACTATCAGACTAAAATCAAACAATTTCACAAAAACTACACATTATATTAGGTCCAGCTCAAAATCCAGTTGTTTTATAAAAATTTCAAAATATTTGACCTACACTGGTCTCTCCCTTCTACAAACTGCTATCTATACTATAAAATTCAGCACTTAACAATTTATGTAGTACTATCAGTATAACTCTCCCGGGAACATAATACTTTCTATTTTATGTAGCAAAATATTAAGTGCTACATATACAGTATTGTAATGTCAGTTTATAATAAAATTTATTAAAATATTAAAAGTGAATATGAAAATTATTTTCTAAAAAGTGATCTGTACACATTTTTAAATTAACACTGATTTCGTAGATTCATCGAATCTTATACAGATAGCTTATATTGTTGAGCATTACAGACCTGAAAAATCCACTTATGTTTCATTTGTTGATGAATTAATCAATGTTTACATTAAAGTTAATTTTTTTCCATTGTGTGATTTCAGATTTGGAGACCTCCAGTCTCTTATCTATCTATCTTGAGTGTTGGGTATGTAGATGCCTCTGACATTAAGACCTAAAAAACCATAAGTGATCATGCCAGTCTAGTATCTCTTGGTACATGCTACAGTTCTTATTTGTGCAACGTTACAGTATTTGGCAGTAATAATCTTTAACTTAACTGGTGTAACTTTTTATGTTTTCTGTAGGGCCACTGAGTTTATGTAGAGAAGTTTTTCTATAATCCAGGTCTGTTCCCTTCTGTGAATCAATTATCATCAAGTTGTAGGGCCTGAAATCCTATCACATAGAAGGCTATGTATAGAGAATGAATCTACTGGCACAAAAAAAACATTTTATTTTGATTAAAATACTACTGCGATAAAACATGGTGAATACATTTATTCCCAATGAAGAGAAACTGAAACTGTATCTTACTTAAAGCCAAGATCCATTTACCTTTTACATTTTAAAAAATGTTCCCTAACACATTTACTAATTGTCTCAACATTTCTTTTTACACTATTTAATTTTTCTTCAAATCTATCAGATTTTTTAATTTGATATGACATTTTTGTCACAATGTTGAAATTCTGGCATCACAGCAGATGGCATCAGTTTAGCGTGTCACCAGCTTCTAATATTTAATTCAGTGAAAAGTCAAGGAGTAAGGCTGTAATAAGATGATTTTTATCTTTTGCTAAAAACACTAAGCGCAATTCACTTCAGCTTTTATAAAGGATTATAATTGTGGTCATGAGAAAACGTAACCATTTTTTTAAGTTATGAAGATCTCATGACCGTTATATAATTTTATGGCTAAAATCAAAACGTGTTTGTTAATTTTAATTACAGATTATCACTTAGAAAGAATGTGCTAATCTGGTGGACTATGTTGCAGAAATGAGGTATTCTTGAGAGATAAAGGCACAATAAGCCAATTTGCAGATTATTTATCAATATAATCTCACTTTCTCACAAACTTTCATTAAATGATTATGTTTTAATATAGATATTGTGATAGGTTTTAAGATAATGAAGTCAAATAAATAAGGTCTCCTTGCTCTCAAATCATTTACACTAGGAGAAACTGTGCAAAGAGTAAAAAAAAAACTGTGATAAGACCCATGACAGATGTGTACATGAGGTTATTTCGGAAGTTCAGTGAAGGAGACCATTATGACCCACATGGGATCAAGACAAGAATGTAGGGGCGCACTTGAAGAAATAGTAGGTGCTACTCAGGTAAGAAAATTAAAAATGTATTCCAGGTAGAGGAAAGAGCATAAAAAATGTTAAGGTGGTAATGCCATTAAGGATTTGGGAAACCGAAGAGACTGTTATATTGTGGAGTGCAGGGTATTTAAGGCAAGAGTAACACTAGACGACAAGCAGGAATCAGATTATCAACTGCCTTATGTGCTAAGCCAGTATATTTGTACTTACCAACATAAATTTATAAGAAAAGGTTTAAAAAAAAAAGTGACTTTTTTTCCTCTTATAACTGGCAGTAATGGGAAAGAATGATTAGAAGGGGATCAATCTAAAATGGGAAGACAGCAGGCGGCTCTTGTCATGAAGAAGGAAAGTGAGCTTGGACTAAGCCTAATGGAGAGACAATTTTAGCAAAGAGAATCCCATGACTGACATAAATATCATGTGAGGTAAAAGAGACCATCTCTCAAGTTTCTAGCTTTATGGAGACACAATATGCACCATTCAATACAGAGGGATGAGGAGGAAAAGTTATGGTGGGGATGATAGGGATAGAAAAGACTTTAATTTTGATATGTTGAATTTGACACGCTTTTGGAACATCTTCGAATGGCGATATCTGGCAAATGGTTGGAACTTTAATCTTTTTCTAATCATTTTCACACACATGCCTACACACACACATACACACACACACACACACACACACACACATCCATTACATTAAAAGCTTGTGCTGTAAACTTTTTAAAACTTACATTTCTTAAACAGTGCTCTGAGTAGGTAAGGGCTTAAGTGAGAGGAGTCAGAAGAGAAAAAAGAAGGGATCTATTATAGTTCAAAACTTCACATGGAAACTATCATTATTATGGTGAAAAATGTCAAAGTTCATGCCGGCCAATGGTCTTAAAGTAGCTGCTATCAAAGACAAATAAATAAGCTTTAAGACTTTATTTTAAAAACACTGAGTACTGTGAAATCAGTGAGGACCAGATGAATTAAAAGTCTGGATCCGTTCGCCATTTCTGAGCATAGATCGAAGACCTAGCCTGGCTCCAGCAGAGAGATTTTATTATCTGAAAGAAAGCAACAAGATTTTGTAGTTGAGTAGGGCTGGTATGATGGATTGCAACCATGCAGAGCCCCAAAATTCAGAGATGGTTTAATCATGAGTTCTGGGGGCTGCTAGGGAGATGTGTGTGATGAACTGACAAGGTAGAGAGACATTTCCCACAGTCTAAGTGCACTTAAGAGACAATGTGCCACTACAAGGAACGAACCTACCACAGAAAAAGAAATAAAATAAAATAAAAATTTCCCTTTATGACCTTTGAAACCATGTAGGACAGAAGGATAAAAGCTCAGCTGAAAATCTTCAAGGGAAGAACTGAAGCACCTGTAGTCTCTCAGGTCCAAAGTATCAGAGACCCACTAAGGGTCTTAAAAATACCAGGAATGTCACCCAAAAGAGCATGATGGACTGGATCTTACTAAAAGAGCAACCCAGCTCTGACTGAATCAAAGTGAGCAGACCCTTGGTCTCAAAGGAAAACCATATCTGGTAGAAGATGTCATTTGCAGTTTCCATGATTCTTTGCTTAGAAAAGCAAATGCATCATCTAGTCTCTGGAGTTAACAGATGGAAGTTTTTAAAATATGTGTGATTAATACCTTCAAAAAATTTATTGGAAAGGGTGGAAAAAACTGGTGAAAATTGAGAATTTCAACAAAGATTAAAATAGATGAAAAACACCAAAAAGACATTCTAGAACTGTAAAATAAATTACTTATTCAATGAATTTACCAGCAGAATACAGAATTAGTAAACAAGGCAACTCAATACAAAAACATATAAACAGAAGCACTGAGAGGAAAAAAGTGAGTAAAAAGAAAACAGAGTTAAAAAAATGCTAATTTATAGGTGTAGAAGTCAAAATAATCCGTTAGCTCTGGAGACATGCTGACTGGGACCTGATAGGAGGGGCTTTGTGTGGTGTCAAAATGTTTTGTATCTAAATCTTAATGGTTATTGCACATGTACAGCCATATATAAAAGTTGAGTAGTGCCTTTAAGATTTTTAGACTTCATACATAACAGGTATTTATCATAGATTAATAGCTGCTGCTTTGTAACAAAACACATTGAGTTATTTATTTAAAACATACAGAAAAATCTGGGTATATCGAATCTTCCATCGTCACTGTGGATCTTTCAGCAAACCCTCATCGGCCTGCAGCACTACAGGGAATGAGGTGACAGGTTCCATCTGTCAGCACTATCTGATATTCACGTCACTTGAGTGACAGATCTCCCAATTTCCTCTTTTAGGGAAAGACTACTTCTGAGAATGACAAAACGAAGGGTTTGAAATGTGATAGGCCACTTTGTAAGATGGCTTCATGACTGTAACTAGTAGTTTTATGTCACTTTCTGACATACTTGAAAAATAGAATTGTTGGAAATGCTAATAATTCAGTTCGGTTGAGGGTGTCTCCTACTTTTCCAAGAAGTACTACAAACACTTAATTCAGACACACAAAAAACAATACATTTTGAAGTGGTTATTGGGTAGAATAATTATGTTTGCTTTAAATGTCTTCTTTGTTATTAATTATGAGAAGAGAGGTAACATTTAATAAACTCTGAGTACATTAGGAACCACAAACAGTAAGTCAACTTAAAAATATTCAAAAGTAGAATAGATCAGTTATTGGCCTATTTTACATGTCACTTATTCTGAAGTCCTTTAACAAACTACTTGTGTATTTAGATGTAGAGAAGATGACTGAGCACATATCAGTGATGTGGGTTTGAATAATATAACTTTATAAATGTATAAAACATTTATACATTAAGTTCTGATATTTGAATTCTTGTCTCTGAGGTGAGAGCACAACTTTATTTTGCACCTAATCATCTGTATCTCATTAATTCCCACCTTTTTAACATTCCACTTTTCTTTTATACAACAAAAGCTCTGAGGTGTCTTCTCAGGCTTATATAATATTTGGGTGAGAGAGCATGAGGTAAGGAAAACACAGGGAAAAGCCTTAGAGGTATCTAAGACATCTGCCCAGTTTTGTGATCAGTTATGGGTCCTTATAAAAAAGGCTGATTCTTCGACTTTTTAAAAATGATGTGTCAAAATGCCTTGGAAGTGAATCTGTGGAGCACCTCTTAGTGTATTTCTCACAGCCATCTTCTGTGAATAGAGGTTATAGACAGTCCTTTATACATTATTGGCCAAGTTTTTAGTCTTGTGACTCTGCTGTCATGATCACAACATGCTAGACCAACTATTTTCCTCCAGAAATTAAAGGCATTCCATGATGCTCTGGTGTTCTATCTAGAGAAATCAGTCCCTTAGGGTTATTGTATGTTGGGTGGTTTATCAAAATTTGTTCAGCTGCAAGTATCGAAATTCTAAAAGTAGCTTGAACCCCAAGGAAATGTATTGTTTACTTAATCAGATGTTGGGATGTGGGTGATTCCAGGACCAGAACGGCCACTCAAAAGCAGCATTGAGCACACAACTATATTTAACCCTACACGACACCTTCCTCAGCATATGGTTAGACCTCAGGTTTGAAAACTCATAATTCGAAGATGGCTGTCACGGTTCCGGGCATTACATGGTCTCAATGCAGCAGGCAGTGCAATATGGAAAGGAACAGCAGTAAAAGTGTTTTCACCCTGCGACACCCTCATTTTTATCAGGACACAAACATTCTCTAATGGGTAACCACTAATTTCTTGCCCACAATCAATTTCACTGGGAATCAAACATATATGACTGAACTAAAGCCGTCATCAGTAATCATGAGAGCTATTGCCTAAACAAAATAGAGCTTTTGTTAGCAAGAAATACAAGTGATGCTTTAAAGTAGACAACCAAAGATATCATCTGTCACATATGATCATCATGCAATCAAATCTATATTAGAGAGTTTAAAATTCAAGGCTAAATAGATAATACAGTGAGAGGAAAAATGTAGTTAAGAAGTGCTGAAAGGAGAAATCATAGCGACACAGGAAGAAAGAGTCATGAGTGTGGCAGACCAAAAAGCAACAGATGTCTGATTCAAAAGCAACAACAAAATTACTGGCTTACTATATCTACTGTCTGGGTCATTAGCACTGCTTATGGGTCACTGGAGCTACTTTTATGTTCTGAATGGTGAGAAATGATTTTCCAGTACTCTTTGATATCTTGCCCTTTTGATAACAATGTTGGTTTTTCTCTCTTGTTGGCTTTCCTGTGTTCCCTTAACATAAATACCACCACCTGAGTGACATGAGAATACCTGTGTCTCTTGAAAACTAACAGCACTAATATAGAGAAGAGATATTATTTAGACTACAATTCTTATACAAATCATTCATGAATATTTATTGTCTCCTCACTACATGATTGATATTACACTTGGCTATTGTATTAAAGGGTAAACAAAACAGCTTTTGCTGTCATAAGATTTCATTATATTCTAAGAGAGTGACCAAAATAAAGAATATTATATAAATTAGTAAAGTATTTTTCTATATATGTGATGTTGAAGATGACAGTGACGCTAAACATTATCACATGCTGAGAAAGATCTTATGCATTTTTTGTTATTATTGCATTTAGTTACCATTTTAAAGTAGGTACCCTGTGTTCCATTTTACAGGTCAGAAAACAAGGCGCTACATATATGTGTGTGTGTGTGTGTGTGTGTGTGTGTGTGTGTGTATATAAAGGGAATTTTCAGTAAATGGGAATTTTCAGTAAATGCTAGAATAACCATTGATATATAATTGTGTAAAAGATAAAAAATTCCACAAAAGAATAAGAAAAGATCTGGAGAATAATCTATTAGAGAGAAGAGCAAAACTAAAGGCTACACACCTGCAATTAGTTTGGGATTCTGAAGAGTAATTAGGAGGTCAAACTGGATAAAGTTCAGTGAGAAAGAATAAGAATGTAAAGGAATAGGTCCCACGGTTATGTAGTGAGAGGTTTTGTAAAGCTTCTTAGGCCATAGTAAGACATTTAATGTTATTCTGAGAGCAGTGGAAGTTATAAATTGGCTTAAAACAGGGGATGGTGTAATTAACTTTTTAAAGATCATTCTGGCTGTTATGTGGAAAATAGAGTATAAGGAAACCAAAATGGAATCAAGAAAACCAGTTAGTTTTTATGGTAGTGCTGGCAATTGGTGACGGTGTGAACAGATGGTAGTAACAGAAAAAGTGAATGGAAGTAATCAAATTCAGAATATATTTGAAGATAGCCTCAAAAGTACTTGTTGATAGATTAAATGTGAGGTATAAAAGAAAGGAAGCAAGGATAATGCTTAGCTGTGCACATGAAAAACTGGTGAATAGTAATCTCTTTTACTGAGTATACTGGAAAGAACCAGTTCCATGCGTTTTTTAAAAATTTTTTAAGTGGGAACAGGTGGTGCATAAAATGAATAGAATTGAGAATTCCTTTTGAGATGTCTATTATGCAAAAACCAAAAACCAATAACGCATTTTCTTTCTAGACTAGAGTCAATAAGATAATTATTGAACCTGTTTTTCTCACTGGTGATAATATTACCTATTTGTATTAACTCATTCATTGACTCATTCAAGAAAAAATGGACAAATTATTTTAGGCTCTGGGTAATGGCTTCAGATATTTTTAGTCTTCTCCTCTCAACAGAGTTTCATTTCACCAACCATCTTTGAACACATTCATTAAGATAATTTACGAATAATGTGTAAAATTGGACTTCTTTGTCCTAATTTTGACCCCCTCTCTTGTTTTTAAATGGTCATGTTGAACTCTATTCAAGCCTTGTGATGCTACAAATTAGTAAACGCTAAGAAATTCTCTCACGATTCTGTGTTCCAGCGAAGGGCTTACTGCACAGAGCCACCCTTCTCCATGTGACAGAGACTCACGGATGCCCCCTACCCACTGTTTATCTATGGGAGGCCAGACACAGACCCTCTAGATCTCTGTTCATTGCCTTGTAAATGATTAGATTAACAGTTTGATCAGAACAAAATGCTTATTATCCAAAATCTGGTTAAGATTCTCTCCTTCTCCAAATCTCTGAATTCTGGCCCACCTCATCCTGAACCAGCATACAGCCACTTCTTAAGAGGCATTTCCAAGAATGGATTTAATGCAGGGTTGTTCGACATTTTTTGAACTACTCTCCAGTCATGCCACCCTTTCATCCCACTTCCTCACATTCGGTTCCTTCTATCCTTGTTCATGCCCCTCTATAAAAGAAAACTACTTTTTGTCTAATCCTTCAGACATTTGCAGCTTATGTTCAGAGTGCTCTCCCTAATGCAATAGTCCTCCTCCTTCTGTTTCAACAGTCCCTTTCTACTCAGTGTAATGATGCTTTTGAACAACTCTCTTCTTTCTTAGTCTGGATTTGTTTATTGGATACCAGACACCAGACTTCGGTCTCAAAGATTTAGAGTCATCTTTGATTCACTGTGTCAATTATTACTTTTATAAAGTAACAAAATTCTATCCAACTTTTTTTCTCTAGAATGTACTACCCTTCACCTTTCCACTCTCCACAAGGATTGGAAAATATTACAACACAGACACAGAACAGGGAACCGGCCACTCTGACGAGAGTCTAACCATTTCACCCATTGCTGAACATTCCCTAAGATCACCTCTTCTTCTGGCTAAATATAAAATATTCAAAAAAAAAAAAGAAGAACAACGACAGCAATTTTCTACCATCTAGTAAGATCCATGAAAGAGAAAGTAGGTGAGATAAGCTACCTTAGCCTGGTATTTGGGAAATAGGTAGAAAGAAGACGACTCGGGATGTAAGTTAAGGCATCGTTGAAACAGGTGACCATTAAACCTATACTAAATAAAAAGGAAAATCAGATGAAAAAATAAGAGGATTTGAGAGCATGGAAGTACAGTTAAAGAGGGAAAATTAAGAAAATAATTCTGAGGATCTCTTGGAGGAAGCAAACCAAGATAGTGATATAGGAGGCTCTAGAATGTTCTTTCTCCTATGGACAGGCCAAATGTACAGCTATACATGGAGCAATTGCCCTTCACATGGGTCATCAACCTTATCAACTTAACAAAATTACAAGAAACAGAAATCACACGCCAGATCAGAAAAAGTAAGGAAAAAAGTTTCTCTTGCATTTTTACATGGACATATTTTACAAAAACATAAAGGAAATCATAAATATTATAAACCTATGAGGCCACACCATTTTCAGATTTATTTATCATTATAGTAAAGATATTTAATTATAACTCAAGAACAGAAAAGGAACTAGAAATTACAGAAACTAGAAATTAAAAAACTATTATTTTGTCAAAACTTTAAAAATATGAATCATAAAGATGATATTTTTTCAAAGCAAAACTTTACCACCTAATGATTCAATTTGATTTCTTTCTGAAATCATTTGTTTATTAATCATCAAATATTTTTCAGCACATAGATACTGAGCACTTAAAATGCACTGGGAAATATGGCAGGGGCTGTATGATTCAGAAGACAAAACAAAGATCTTGCTTCTCATGAATCCTAAATTGTAACTGGAGAATACAAACACATATGCAACATACACAAGTGTGCATACACACCACAGACAAATCAATAAAATACATATTCTAACGGTGATAAGGGATATAAAGCAGGGAAGACAGTAGAGAATGGCGGGACAGTGGGAAAATGGGCAATTGTAATTTTAAATAAATAGAGTGGTTAGAGAAAGTCTACTTTGAGGTGGTATTTGTTTAAAGACCTGAAGGAAGTACTCAATGAACCACACTCAGTCTGTGGGAAAAGCAGGCCAGGCAGTAGTGACCCTAAAACAGTTATGTGCCTATTGCGTTTGAAAGAGCAGAGTGAGACAGGGACAGAGAAGCAGATGCTTGGGTTAGAGAGGAAATAGAAGCTGAATAATTGAGGGCTTTGCAAGCCAATGTGAGGCCTTTGGCGTTTACCCTGATAGAAGGGATCTGAGCATTTTGAGCAGACGACTACCATGCCCTTATTTTGTTTCTTAGGATCATTCTAGCTGTCAATCAGGATGCAAGGGCAAAAATCAAGGAGGCTGGTTAGACGTTTTAAGCTGTAAACTATTCTCTAAACATCATCAATCTGTAAGTTGAAAAAATGGAAAAATAAAGCCTTCTCATTACTATATACATGGAGAACAGTGACTACCTCAGAAAGCTTTCAATAAGGATTAAGGGCTGAAAAAAAAAAATTTCCCTGAAAGAAAGCTCCAGGCTGCCCATTTTATCACTGTCCTAATTTTTTTACGATATAAAACTTCACACACGTTCTCCTTGATCACATGCATTTCTTTCTCTCCATTGTGTTCAACTTTTGGTTTAAGGAAGCATTGTTAAGCTTCAGTTATTTTTTCATCTTTTAAGGCTTTGTGCATTAAACTTAATCCATACTTTATAATTATACATCAGAACCATGCACAGTACTAAATTATAGAGTTGACCATAAAAAGAACATCTCCAACTGATGTACAATATATGCAAAATTTTCATTTGAATCAAATGGAACTCACTCATGAACTCTGTGAAGAGATAATTTCCCAAAGTTTTCAGATTTATCAAAATACGCATATAGCTCAATTTTTCTGCCTATCGACTTCATTGCTTAATTGGTATATAAAAGTGCTTAAACTTGACCTGACCACAAAACTCTTAATATTTCAATGTAAAACAGCATCTTCAGATATAGTATCAGTAAGACTAATTGCTAAATATCCTATGTTTACATAAATGACATACTTCTGTTCTTGTGATTTTTTCCCTAATCTTACACAGTCCTCAGATATTTACTCTCTTTACTACTGTTCCATTTCAATGCCCTCCTTTGAATGCCAGCACATTTTGGATACACATCTACATATAAGACATCTTACTAGATACCATGGGAGACTTAGAAAACCTGCCCTGATGAAATTTGTAATCAGTTATTCCAATGCAAATCTGGATATAGTAACTGTTATATTCAAGGCACAGGCTTAGAAATTTTTTTGGAACAGATAATCACTGAATTGGACCTGAAGAGAGAATAACTGTTCAATAATCTCAGATCAGATGTGCTCATCATTCCCCACCATAAAGATAACTTATCCCTTTGATGTTCTGTTTGAAATAGTTATGGGGTTTTTTAGAAACAGTCACAAGCAACTTTGCATTAATACTTAATACAGAATTAGTATAATTCTGAAAACAACTTGAATAATCCATTATTTTTATTTATTTAACACACACTTTTGTAGTGCTTATTGTATACCAGGTACTATTGTCAGAGTTTTCCATTTATCTACTCATTAAATGCTTGTTACAACTGGTTTTATCCAAATGAGAAAATAAACTCATATCTTTAAGACAGGAGACAGTTTTGGAGTATGATGCCCATAAATTTATTTTACAACCAGAGGGCAGAAACAGAGGAATTGGGCGGTATCTTCCTTGATTACTTTGCAAAGACCTATTTCTCAGGTCCTTGAAAAAGACATCCTGGGTCATAATGTTGTCAAAAGCCTTGTTTAATTTTTACGAGGATTTGCATACATTTCAAAGAGATAAAGAGTTCTTATAAATATATTTTCTAAAGTAAATGCTTTAAGAAAAGCAAGGGAATTCTCCTCCTTGGTTTCACCAGGGAGAATTGAGCCTTATTTTTAATTTGTGTTTGCCCTTACAGTACCCACATGCACTTGGACAATCTGGTTTACTACTCTCAGAAAAAGAAGAAGAAACTCAGACGTGGGCACAGGAGATGGATGTAGTTGTTGCTCTTGGAGAAGAAACAGGAATGAGTTAGAGCCAAACTATTTACATGTTTAAGTTATAGAGACATGACTAACTATAACAATGGATTGAAAACAAAAATAACCAGCTCCCTTAAATACTATATTCTTGAAAATACATTATTATTATAGCTATAACAATTGCCCTAAGGTTCTAATTACAAGAAAATGAGTTAAGTGAGATTTCAATAACAGAAGTCCTTTACTGAAAAGTTCTACTCCTGATAATTTTTTATAAACTTATTTCAAAATATAAAATATGTACAAGACACTGTACACTTTGCACATTATTTTAAGGTTAGCATGCCTATGTAACCAGATTAAAATAAAGAACACTATAAGCACCCTATTTCAAAAATGTTGTCATCCTAAATTCATGATATTCTCCTATAAACCCCTTGTCAAACAAACTCTCAGATCATTTACCATGGCCATTTTTATTCTTTTGTCATCCACAGATAATTTATGTTTTACTCTGATTCTTCCATGAATATATTTGCAATCAGTTACAGGCCAGAATGCTTCATCTCCAACAAAAAAGTTACTGTCTCAGGGGATCCATGAAAGGGATTATGACAGGTAGTCTGGAGTACAGGCTTCTGACAGCGCTGTTTAGATAACTTTAACCACTGACCTGAGTAAGGATTTCCAAATCTCTAGTGCAGAAGCTGATGGATTCATAAAACTGCCGAACCAAGATCAAGCAGAACAACAACAAAATTACATGGAATCAAATGGACCAATAAAAGATGATTACGGTTTTTGTTTGAGACATTGTTTGTTCTTTAATGTTCCATTTTCTGTAAATAAGGAACTCTTTTCCCTTTTCTCTTAAGCTATCTATAACTCATAACAATTTAGTTTACACTTTTATAAACAAAAAAGAAATACTTATCCTTCTCCCTACCTGGTCCCTCCAGAATTCAGAAACTATTGTGGAGTATTTTTATTTTCCTTGAAACACAATTATTTGTGGAAGCTCAATAAGAATATGTCCTCTTTGTAATAGGTCATGATTGAAAACATCAGTTATATTACCAAGGTTTGCCTGGAATGTTGTATTTGAGAATATTGCGTAGAATCAGATATGACCAAATAGCTTTAAACAACTAAGATTGACTTTATAGAACTAATGCTTACAACACTCTCTTGGAAAAACTGGTCTGGTACCTGGCTTATAGGAGTCCTAGCCTTAGAGGTGAATAAAAGAGTTTACTTCAAGGCAGGCCCAGGAAGGTTAGGATATCTTGGGGACCTAGAGAAGCAAGGAATTTACTCAAATCTGTAAGTGATGCAGAAGTCTGGTGGTGAGTTCTTGGAAGTGGTGTTCTAAGCCCAAGAGGCATTTAAAAATCTAATCTGAAGAAACTGTGGTCCATATATAGAATGAAATATTACTCAGCCATAAGAAGAGATGAAATACTGCCATTTGCAACAACATGGATGGACCTTGAAATAATCATACTAAGCGAAATAAGCCAGACAGAAAAGGTTGAAAATCACAATATCACTTATATGTGGGATATAAACCTAAAAGCAACAGATGAACAGGACAAATAGAGACTCATGGACATGGACAAAGGACTAGTGATTACAAGAGGGGAGGGGGAAAATAAATAAAATTTAAAAGAAATAAAAAATAAAAAACGTATTGGGCTTTTCCCCCTTTTAATAAAACCAGGATAAAAAGAATATAAAAAAAAACAAATCTAATCTAAAATTCTGTATGAAAAGTTCTAGCAAAGCAAACTTCATAAGGCCTATATAGTAAATTACACCCTTGCTATTCTTATGTAAATAACCAGGCTAAATCTAATGGGACCATACTTATTTTGTAAGCAAGAATCTGTGAAAAAGCAGAGATGACTATAGAAAGAAATTTTATGATTCAATGGGAAACAATAGCACATCCAAGGATTATATTATAACCTTGTTTATTGTTTCTGAGGTACTTTTCATCTCCAGGTAAACCCTATTTTACTTTCTACTCTTTTATCTACCTGTGAACTGATCTGGATTCTGCTTCTTATGCATTGTTAGTAATTAACCTTCCCAATTTCTCTTCCACCCTCCTGGCATGGCAACCCTGAGAACCAGAGCTGCCCTGTTTCTGAAGCCCACCAAGCTAAAGCTGGATGACTTGAAAAACTTCAAAAAGTCACCAGAACAGTCTATATGAGTAATTTTTATTCCTGCTGCTGTGTGGAACATTCAGAAATTTCACTGAAATGCCCATCATCAAATACATTCAAACTGCAAACCAGGAAATCCACTGGGTTGTCACTATCGCCCTTATTCCACCATCTAAAGAGGATTCCAGCCCGATCTAGAAACCTTCCCCACTGATAGGATTCAGGACTCAGAAACTGGGTGTCCAACTATTAATCTTTGCTTTTCTTTTATTTTCACAGAAACTCCCTTTATTAAATGCCCATTCAACAAAAGACCTCTAGTACTAAGTCCCTGTAGATAGTTCAGTTGATCCTTCATCAATAAAAGATCTAATGAGAAAGAGACTTACATCATTCAAAGGAAAGAAGAATGCCTCTCCATTACTTGAACAAGACGAGGGACTGACAAGACACCCTCCTTGACCTAACTTCAGTCAGGCTCCTCCAAGCCCTTTCAACCTCCAACTTGACATTCATCCTTATGGGGACAGCATGGCTCAAATCTAGCAAGAAATTCTGCCTTCAACAGGAATTCTGTTAGGCCTGTTTAATCAGAGCCCCACCCCTCCTGATACTTCCTCTTAATTTTCTGTTCATCGATGCTCACCCTGCTTGGCTATATCTCCACTTGTCCATGCTGTATATAGAACTGTATTTGTAGAGTTCTATATTGAGATCTCTTTCTTTTATTGTAATCATTTCCGAATAAAATCTGTTTTTATCACTTTAACTACAGTTGAGCTCTGGTTTTCTTTTAACAGCTATCAGTCACATATACATAAATCACTTTAGCAATAAAAAAAGATAATTAAAATGCCAAATGAGTAATATAAAAATAGGTGCTAATTAGTTAAATTCAAGCTAATTTATTGGATCTAGAAAGCTAAATATGACTTTATTTAAGTCTTAGATTGCAACATAAATTAAATGTGGAGATACAAGTGAAATGATGTATTCATGTGGAAGATACAGGACCGATTTGGCTGATACTGCTGATTTTGTAACAGACATAATCTGATTAGCGCTAATAAGAGTTAAGATTTATTGAGTGTACTGTTGTAAGTCCTTTGCAGGCATTATGTCTTTTAATACTTATGAGCACCTTATGCGGTAGGGGCTGTTTTATCCCTATTTTAGATATGATTTTAGATACAAATTTAAAAATAAAACTCAAGACAAGACAGAAAATAAAACATTAAAGTTCATAAACTGAGTATCTTCTGTAAGTTGGAATGAAAGAGAAACCCATGATTTTGGAAGACAAGTCCTGAACGCAGAAGTGATAAATTCTAATGCAATTATAATTTCCACAATCAAGTCATTCATTTCAAAATATCTCACTATTAACTTGTCTAGCTTGCTGTAAGCCAACTCACTTAAAAATATATCTCCGTTTGGTATTCTTCATCCCATTATTTCATTCTTGTTTCATATAAACACATTTCTCTTTGTCCCTAAAGGTGTTAACAGCTCCTTTGTTACTACCAGTGGGATGCTGCAATATTCTCTGTAGTTTTTCTCTGCCCTAAAACCAGTTTTGTAAAAAGTCCTTCCACACCTGGGAGGGGGCAGGTTAGGGAGCAGCAGAACCCATGCCTGAGCCTTCAGATTCTTATGGTGCACCAGGAGTAGACTAATTACCTAACAGAGTAGACTAATTACTTCTCTCTCAGGTGTTCAAGCCAACCCATTAAATCCAAAATCCTAGAAAAGGTACACCTGTGGCGAGGAAGGTGGCCAGTTGAGCCTTCTATTTTGTTGAACTTGCTCTATCATCTATATTATAGTCTCCACTTATGTGCCTCAGATTCTTGCCAAAATAGATTTGTGAGACACACAGGCTTTCTCCACAGATAGGCCTTTACCTCTCATGCTAGGCTGTGCTGGAATATATAACACTGAAAGCTTTGAGGCAATAAAAATGGTGATGGTAGACTCTGAGGAAAATAAGCTTCAACTTTTGGGGTAACTTCTTCAGATGAAGTTACAGAAAGGCATTTATTCAGAAGAGGAACTGGTTCCTTCAAAAAGAGGAGGGGTGTCTGCCTCCTCCGGTGCCAAGGGAGGTTTAGGGAAATTTATAAATTTGATATTCTCGGCCTTATCGATGTCTGTCCAAATGTCCTCATCCCATGTTTTAGAGTCCTAGTCCTTCTCTACAGGTGTCCTTGTTTTGGCACAGGAGATATGGAGTGGGGAGCGGGGCACATTGTATTGACAATCTGACTCCATCTCTTATTCTCAAATCCAGTCTGTCATTCTTGTCTACTTTAGGAGATGAAAAACCCCTTTAAAATTTATCTAGAGGTTCCTAATTGTATATCCATCACTTTTAATTTCCAAACAATACTTTTAACATAACGACTAAGTACCATAGTCACTTGCTCTCACAATGCATTGACCTCAAGTTGTATATATACCATGCTACTAGTATATGATTTTATATAATCATATATATGTAAAATACATGTATAATCATATATAATATATAAAGAATATAGGAATATATATATATACACACACACATAATCAATAGTTAAGATAGTATGATGTGACCAAGTGGTCTAAATAGTGATTCTCAAAATTTATTAAGACTTCATTAAGTTAGAAAAGATAGTTTTATACAAAATTTTCATTAAACATATAAAGCAAGTTTTTCTCTTACAGACAAATTAAAATAATATAAGTGAAGGAGATAGAGTCTATAGACTGTAATATTAACACTTTGGAAAGAATTTGATAAAATACATTTTAATTATATTCTAATTTTCCTCAAATAACTCATATCTATTTTTGAGTTGAAACCTCATTTTTGGTTTTTTTGAGGCACTAGGTTTTTTCAGTAGCTAAAATTTACATTGGAACTGAGGTGGAGGTAGAACTCCTGTTGGCATTAAATTATCTCCATTCTTTTTCTTTGGCCAAATGTTTCACAAAACTTTGTTTTTCTTTTCTTTCCTTTTTCGACCACAGTTGACCCTAAATATTATTTTATATTAGTTTCAGGTGCACCGCATAGCAGTTAGACATTTATATAATTTTCAAAGTGATTCCTCCTAATTAGTCTAGTACCCAGCTGGAAGTATATATAGTTATTACAATATTGTGAGGTTATTACAGAGACAATCTTGCTTTATTCACTCAACTTTCCTACTTTAGAGTTTATAGTTTATTTGTTTTGACACTCCCTGTAGAAGAAAATAAATGAGAGGAGATATACAGGGCAATATGCAACAGTAATTATGTATAACTTTATTTAAAGAAGTAAATACTTTTGCTCAACTTTTTAGGCTTTTCTTAAATATTTGTACTCCCAATTACTGTGAATTATTGATTCTGCATATAAATCTATCACAAAACAGCTTCAGAAATGAAAACTTTTAGGAATTCTTCTGTAAAGGCTTATGTTGCCTTTAAACACTAGGGGTTTGAATAGAAAATCATATCTAATCGATGCTTTTTAGCATAAACTTAAATTGATTTCGCCATAGTTGAAAACACATCCCTTTTTAAATGACTATTAGGAGAGGTAATGACATTTTTTCTCGTAAGGGTAAATCCCAATTTAGAAACTAGGTGGGACTATAATAACATTGTTGTCATTTAATGAAAGATGATATAGATGCTGAACTACATTTTACCTTTGAGGCAGCAGTTGGATACTAGCAGATTCAAATGAAAAGTTAACGGAAGCTCTGCGGATCCACAGATGTCCATGTCTTGTTTCTATTGTTCTAATTGTGGAACAGCAAATAGCAAGTAAAACTGAGTCTTTACCTGGGTGGCAGTGATGACTCAGCCTTGACTAGTTAATGTGAAGTAGGCGTTCGGCTCAGATATATTTTTTTGTCACACTGTGGGCTGTCTAGTGCTCTGACTTATTTCTTTTTGTAAGAGTAAAATAAAGGCAGTTGTACTCACAGTTCCCATCATCTCTAGTTCCATCTCTTTGCTTGGTATTTGCTTGGTGCTTTATTAGTATGGAATCTCTGGCCTCCATGTTGTCTACAAAGAAAGTAATAGAAATGTAGACAGGTGTATTCATAAAGAGGATGATTTAGGGAAATTATATAATGACAGCTAATTAAATTAAAATAGATAAAATGTTCGTACCCATGTTCTTTTAGCGATTTGCAAACAAAATTGTAGAGTTGAAAGACCTAATAACTACATAAAAATGATTTTTTTCATATAAACATTTTATCTATTTACTATCTCACTTCCTATTATTTTCTTTTGCAGATGAAACAGATAATATATCTTTCAGAGTAATATATTTATAGTTTTTTTCTTTTCAAGTCTGAAAGACTTGAAAACTTGCAAACTATAATTTCTGATGTGTAGAACATGTATAACAATATATACGAATCTACAACATACTATTCTCTAATTTTAGACTTTTAACTTATTTAAACTCATTGCATTTCTCAAAAAATAGTTTGCTCAAGTAATTAACAGATTATAATTTTGAATTAATAATGTTAATAATCTGAGTCACACATTTTGTTTATTTATTTACCGCCTACAGCACCTGGTCTTCATAGGTGGTCTCCCATCCAAGAACTAACCAGGCCCGACCCGCGAATTTGTTTAATAGTTGTGAAGAGAACATTTTCTAATTTATTTATCCAGTGTTTTTAATCTCACCATATAATAAAATATTGTCTGTTTAAACAGAAGTCTATCCTCTCAACAAGTGTCCTTAAAGTCCTTTATTTCAGTCTGTTCATTAGCTAGTCATGTTTAACAATTATCTATGCAATACCAAAATAATATTTAAATGATATTCTAGGGCATAAATATATATAACTCAGCAAGATTTTTGCCTTCAAATTAAAAGTAATCAAACCACATTGATTATTTATTGTAAAAATACCTTCTATTACTAGGAAAATTAATCTCTGCATTTTTCCATCTTTAGTGGTTTCCCAAGCAAAACGTTATTGCCAGAAATTATGTGTGTTTTGTGGGCCAGTGTATATACTGTATAAATCATATCTTCTATGGCTGCTGTCTTCTGTATTATTTTAGGATGTACCATGCTTTTCTATAAATAAGTATCTAAAATATGTAAAATTTTTCTCTGAATCTGTGATTAGTTCCTTTTTAGCCAAAGGAGATTTCTCCCATGATCAAATTCAATCATTTTTCTATGATTTGGAATTTTGCCTGAAATATGCTTATTTTTATTTATGAAAAATGTGGCAGAAGATCTGCAAGTGCAATTTAGTAACACTTATATAAGATATTTTTTTTCCAATTTAAAATCGAGCTTACAGCTAGAAATAGCAAAACAAATGGAAGAAATACCATTATGAATTTGTAAATGCTCTGAATTAAATAGCATGGCTAAGAAAATGAATGACAATACTTTGGCAATTTTTTACTTTAATATCATACTAAGAGTGGACAGAATGTCATTATTAAACAAAACTGATATACAGCTGGAATACATCATTCTAAAAGTTTTCAATGAGCTCACAAGAGTTTATGATGAAAAATATTGGAAACTGAGGTTGATAAAGTGCATATATTGGGATGATTCCATAGTTTTTTCTTTTTAATTTTTTCATATGGTATAACAGTTACTGATTCACTGTCTCTCAGCTATAAATTCACCCTTTTTGCCCACTCTGTGAAAATGAATCTGACCCCCCTAAATATTTTTTCAGTAGAGGAAGGAGGAGAGACACTGCGGAATGGTTTTGTTTCCTGGTATTGCCGTGCTCCTTCGGCATGCTTCTGCAGTACGCTGGGCTTTCTCTAGCACCACCAGGCTGCTCCAGTGCTCACAGCTCCCCTCTGCCTGATTCCTGCTATGCATGGAGGCCAGCAGCACCTAGCCACCACCAACTTTCTCCTGACACCCTTTCCAAATATTTTGTAGCAAAGTGCCCACAGTAGCTTTCACCAGCACTCTTGAGAGCAGATTTCTGGCCTTCCGTGAACCACAACTCTGCCTTCTCTATAAGACCTTGATCTAAGTCCCATGTATGTATTTTGAGAGAAGGGTGCTATTTCTCGGGTGCTCTATCTCAGCCCCAGGGGTAATATCTGTTCTTTTATATTATTCCTATAGTCGGTGAACTAACTAGAGATTCTGGAGTGATTATGTTTGCTTATGCAGCTATCAGCTAACTTGTTTGGTTGACCAAAACTTGGACTCAGAAGCAGACCACAAATAATGAGACTGAATTTCCAGAGCAGCTGTGGCATAATGTAGAGAAGGAAATGCAAAGGCTTAGGGAGGTGGGACAGTTGAACTGAATTTATCACCTAATATTCAGTTGTAGATGTGATATCTTTATGGGAACAAATAAACACAAACTGTGGTTCAGTTTCCTTATTCTGCTTTAATAAATTACCAAAAACTCAATGAATAACAACAACATAAATGTATCCTCTTATAGTTCTTGGGATCAGATGTCCAAAACGTTTTAATGGGCTAAAATCAAGCTGTCTACAGAGCTACATTACATACCATTTTCTTAAATTTTCTGAAGAGTTTGTGCAAAATTGTTATTATTTCTTCCTTAAATGTTTGATCAGATTCACCAGAGAAGCCATTTGAGTTTGTGGTTTTCTGTGTTATATAATTTTTACCTATAAATTCAATTTTTTTCATAGATATAGGACCATTCACCTTACCAATTCCTCTTGAAAGAGATTTAGTAGTTTGCATTTTTTAAGGATATTTTTTCCTTTTCATCTAAATTGTCTAATATATTGACAAAAATTGTTCAGTATTTCCTTATTATTCTTTTAGCATATGTAAAAACTATAGTAACATCACCTGTCTCATTCCCCAAATCCTTGCAGGACATTCGGTTCTATCCAAAATATCCACTGAGATATTTGGTTCACACTCAAAGATCCTATCATAAAAGTCCATGAGCATATTTGATTCATACAAATGGTGGCTGGTATTTGGTCCTGTCCAAAATGTCCACACTTAAGAAAACGTCCCTTGGTTCCAAAAATCCATAATGGTTATTAACACTTTTGGTTTATAGAATACATGAAAATTATTGTTATGTTTTATTGCCCCAATAATTGTGCTGTAGCTGCATTGCTAACAACGCTCCTTCTCACTTTGATAGCCTAGCTGATAATGACACATGGGGTTAGGTTGATGGGTTGGTGTAGACAAAATGTCTGCTAGTCCTTGATTTTAGAAATTTGTGTTTTCTCTCTTTATTTTCCTTATTAATATCGCTAGTGCTACAACTTTGAACTTTGTTGACTTTCACAAAGAACCAGCATTTTTTCCCACAAAGAATCATTGATTTTCTACATTTTTTTTCAATCTCATTGTATTCTGTGCTAACCTTTAGAAATGGTTTTCATACTTATTTTGGGTTTAGTTTGCTTTTCTTTTTTTACTTTTGTTAGATGGAAGCTGAGATCACTGATTTAAAAAATTCTTCCTTTCTAAGATAGGAATTTAGTGCTATAAATTTCTCTCTAAACACTGCTTTACTCCCATCTTACATAATTTAATGTGTTGTATTTTTATTTTCATTTAAATAAAAAAATATTATCTTATTTTCCTTTTGCATTCTTCTTTGATCCATGGGTTGTTTGCTGTTTAATTTCCAAACATTTGAGGATTTTCTAGATATCTTTTTGTTGTTGATTTCTAAGTTAGCTCTATGGTATTAATGGACAATATATTTGAATTTTCTAAATTAATCGAAATTTGTTTATTGTCCCAGTGTAGTTTATCTTCATAAATATTATGCACATACTTAAAGAAAATGTACATTCTGTTTTGTTGGGTTGAGTGTTCTATAAATATTAACTAGGTTAAGTGGTTTTAAGATAAGTTCTTTGTGTCTATTAAATCATTAACTATTTTCTCTCTAGTTAGTGAGACACACTACATTTGTAGACATTTCCCTTTGGCTTGCATTTTATCAAATACTGCTTCATGTATTTTGAAGCTCTGTTGCATTATGTATATACACATCTAAGATGGGTAAGATTTCTTCATAATTCTATACCTCCATCATCATCAATCACTATGACATTATGCTCTTAATTCCTGGTAATATTCCTTACTCTGAAAAATTCTTTGATATTATCATAGCTCCTCCAGCTTTTGCTTTGTTTTGTTTTAACATGGTATATATTTTCCATACTTTTATTTTTCAACCTATGTGTAACTTTGTAATGAAAAATTTTGTAGGCAACATGTACTTGAATTTTGCTGTTTTACCCACCATGAAATTTCTGCCTTTTAATTAGGGTGTCTATAACATTTAAAAGTTTTTTCTATTGCAGTTGACATTCAATATTATTGTATATTAGTTTCAGGTGTACAGCATAGTGGTTAGACATTTATATAATTTACAAAGTGATCCTCCTGATTAATCTAGTACCCACCTGCCACTATACATAATTATAACAATATTATTGTCTATATTCCCTATGCTGTACTTTACATCTTCAGAACTGTTTTGTAACTGCCAATTTATACTTCTTAATCCCTTCATGTTTTCCACCTAACAATCCCCCAACACCCCTCCCATTTGATAACCATCAATTTATTCTTTGCATCTATGAGTCTGTTTCGTTTTGTTTGTTCCTTTATTTTGTTTTTTAGATTCAAAATATAAGTGAGATAATATCATATGTCTTCCCTGTCTGACTTATTTCACTTAGTATAATATCCTCTAGGTCCATCAGTGTTGTTGCAAATGGTAATATTTCACTCTTTTTTATGGCTGAGTTACTCCATTGTATACATATACCACTTCTTTATACAATTGCCTATTGATGGGCATGTAGGTTGTTCACATATCACAGCTATTGTAAATAACACCGCACTAAACAAACATAGGGTGCATATATCTTTTTGAATTAGCGATTTGGATTTCTTTAGACAAATACCCATAAGTGGAATCACTGGGTCATAAGGCAGCTTTATTTATAATCTTCTGAGGAAACTCCATACTGTTTCCCATAGAGGCTGCACCAATGTGCAATCCCACCAATAGTGTGCGAGGGCCCTCTTTTCTCCACATCCTTGCCAGCACCTGTTATTTGTTGATTTGTTGATGATAGTCATTCTTACAGGTGCCTGCCAAGACCACCCTTTTGGTGTGCCACTTGTGGGCTAATTGGGTGGTGCTCTGTTGTGGTCTGAAGCCGGTCATTGGGTATACAGGTTCTGGGGCATCTTGGGAAGATCCCCCATGCAGGCCAAGATCTGCCTCTGCCTGTGACCAACCCAGGGTTACCAGTTGGAGCTAAAAGCTATCCTCATTTGGTCGCTGCCTGTGCTGGACCTGGAGGTAAGTGGGAAAGGCCATGCTGTGAACCGAAGTTGGCTGCCACCAGTACCTGGCCTCTTTCTTTCCTTAGAAGAGTTTTATAGTCAATTCCCTTTCCTCTACAATCATCCTAAACCAGGATATGTGGCTAAGGGAGTATCTAAATCAGGTGAGGCCAACTTCATGTGTACAGGGATGACAAGTACCATCATAACCTGGAGAACATCTTATCAAATGAATAGCCACTCCTGTACCCAAACAAAGCCAATGTTGCCTGGTTTTTAAATTTGGATATTTATGAGAAATGGCCCAACTTTTTGATGTTGATGACTAATTAAAAACAAAACAAAATACGGTTTCTAAACAAAATACTTCAGGAGGATAGCAGTTCGCAAATTTGACCTTATTGGTATTTATTTTACATATACAAAGTAAATATTAATAAGGCCAATAAGATATTTATATACTATATCTTAAGTAATACTCTATATATTAAGTATTACTTTATATATATAAGTAAATACCAGCAAACTATATATATATATATATATATATGTATATATATATATATATATATATATATATCTTCCACACACATTTTCTGGGGAGAAATCTAAATCTGTTATTTTGTCTCTTTGTGTATATTACAAAACATATGTAAAAAATATATATGTAACTGCTATATTTTATCATCTGGCATGGTTCAATATCTTTGATTTTTTAAAATATATATTCTGAGCATGATTTATTATTAATCTTTTTTTTGAGAAAATGAATACATTATCTAAGATTACTAAGACTCATTCACCCAGTATAATTAAAAAAAAAAAATTATCCAAGAGTTTGAAGCAAGGAAGCATTTTTAAACAATGAAAACTCAGTTATTCTGCATGTACAAATCTAGGAAAAAATAATCATTTTCATTAAAGAAAGAATATACATGCTAGTTAGAGAACGATAATGAAAATTGTCCTTGGCCTAAGTTTAAATGTGTCTTGGTATTTTACTTCATATAACTGGATTCAATGGAAAATTAGAGGTTGGCTCTGGACTATGCAAAATCTGATGTAAATACATTTCAGTTAAAATGGAAAAAAATATCACCTAATTGAGGAAAAATACCTTCACTCAAATTGGTCATTTTTCATTCTGTAGAAAAAAATACTGAGATAATTAGCTGAAATTGCCAAGTAAACAAAATACTTCATCATTGTGAAGGCATCATCAGTGTAAGAAAAATATCAACTGGACAAATTAGTCTCCCAAATGAATATTGGACTTTCCAGTTGCGGCACTTACAAGATAAGTGACTTTTACTAAGTCATTTGAGTTCTCTGATACTCAGTTGCCTCATTTTTAAAATGAGATATCTTTTCTTACAAAGAGTGAATTGTAAGTTTAATGTGAAATAGAACTATTTCAGGTAGACACAGAATCTACCATATATAGTGACTCCCTCTTCCCTCCTCCAGCCTAGGACTAGTCAAATACATGTTTGATTAAATCACATTATTAGGATTTTATATTTTACTGTCCATGTCAGTGGAGAGCATCACAGTGTTTAAAGAATCTTGACAAGAATACATAATAGACAACAACCTAATTTAATACTGGGATTTAGAAGGAATTAAATATGTTTTATATGATTCATTTGTTTCATAAAATGCATCAAATACCTTGTTGTGGTTAACATAAAAAAAAAAAGTCCGTAAGCATACACGTTTTTTTAAGTTCCATATTAAGAATTATATAAATTAAGTTTACCACATGGAACATTCATTCAATAACAGTCCAAAAAGAATTAGAGGTATATATAGCGTATCAGGTACAGTCCTAAGATGTAGGAGATATAATAACCATTATGATTATGCTATTCCATGGCAAAGAATAATGTCCCAAATTTTTAGGGAGTTACGCTAGTATGCCACAAGAGAAGTTAATGCAGTTTACATGGGGTGTGGAGAGGACTGTTGCACAGGGCAGGGTTGTCACTAGCCCAAACGGTACCCTTATGTAAGTGAGAAAAGGGTACCACTTCCCCTATGCAGACACATTCCTGAGCCAGGGAGCAAAGCTTGGTGAACAGAGTGCCATCTAAATTTCACTTCCTATTCGTCCCCTTGCTCAGTGTCTGTACAGTACATACAAAATACAACAGACTTTGTGGCCCCAGGTCAGGGACTGTAACCCAGTTTTGTTTTGATGATAACATTAAAGATGGCTGCCACTGCTCTACCTAGCAAATCGGTGGATGGAATGTTCAAACTATGGATCCTGTAGTGAAGAAAACACTGCAAAGAGGACTGAGCAACAATGCAGAATCCTTGCTCTGGACTCTTAGTTTCGTAAGCCTCTTGGTTGTATTTCGTTCCCTCCTCTGAATAGGATCATGTGTTTCCTATCCACCTAGGTCCAGGAAAATTCTGATGCAAGCCTGCTAATCCCCTTCCCCTCGTGGTTCTTGCCTAAGTCCACTGACTGCCTGACGATGCACATTCTGTCCACATCTCATTCCCTAGATTTATGGTTTTCAAATTATATTTACCTGACTAAATCTTTCCTCAAAATACGTAATAAGAATTCCTAGCAGAGTAAATGAGGAACAACTAGCCCATAGTTCCACTTGCTGTTTTATCTGCTCCCCTGCTCCCAGGTACCTCTGGGACATTGTCAGGGCGACACACACTGAAGCACCGGGCTCCAGAACAGTCGAGGTTCTCTTGTTCCACAAAAGATTTGTCCATCTCCCATTTTCCTCAGACTCTGATTTTCTCTTGGGAGAACTAGAAGCATATGCATTAGATGAGAAACTCGTGGACAGAAGTCGAGATACTCATTGTCACTTACCCACGATTCATGAAGCCTCCTAACTAGGAACTCATTTTGTTTCTCCCTTTGCTCTAAAGGAGATTTCAGGAGGCAGTGATAGGAGAGGTATTTTTATAACTATTTAGGTAGGCGTGACTTTAAAAATATATATAAGCCAAGGAACTACATGTATTAGAAGCTGACTTCTAAAATTCATGGCCATTTCAGAACACTGTGCTTTTTATAAGGCTCTCTTACGGAAAATAAAGCTAGCTTCACAAACACAAGAATGAGCAATACTTCAGAAATACAATGAAGCATTAATCACTACTATCCCTCTTCTCTAACCTCACAATATGTTTCTCTAACATATAATATATTCCCCAAAGTTCAGGTACAATATTTTTCGAAGCCAAACGTGGTATGAATATTTTACTGTCTTTCTGGATATGATGAGAACCAGCAGCTATTCCATAACTTAAATTTGGCAATTTTGTTTTCACTGCCATTATAATGTTGACACCATCAAAATTCACACCTGGGAATGACTGAACTCCTTTGCAGTAGTGCAAATATTGCTTTCCAGGGAATCTAAGTAACAGACATTATCTTTTTTAATCTCTACTAACAGGAAATGAGCCGCTACTTTAATTTCCAGTGGAACATTAACAAGAAAATCCTCGGCATGATAAGCAAAATCCTCTTTCTGTTCACCTGGATCGCCTTCTCTTTGAATGCAATTCAGAAAACGCACAGATTGATTTCTACTTTCATGCATTAGAAATAAAATAAAATATATTTCTGTTTGTTAACCTGTTAACTGTCATTTAATATAATTATTTGGTCATCTGAAATTTTATCGGTGTGATGTTCTTTTGGCTGCGGACATGTGTATATTAGTAAATTGAAGGCACTTTCAAGAAGACAACCAAGAGGCTTCATGAGCAGCTAAAAATTTGAGGGAACAAGGCGATTGGAGAGTAGGCTGTGTGTTATGTAGCACGAGGGAGAACTGGAAAACAATCAGAGTTAAGAGGCCAAAATTCTAGTCCTGGTTTTACAACCAACCAAGCCTAAACGGTCTGCTTCTGGTATTATTATGTTTACGGCATACCTTTTATAGTTGTCTGGAAGTTCTCAGATATTCTACTCTGTCTTTTCGGTTTTTTTTTCTGATTCCTTTCAGTTTTGGAGGTATTTCTTGAGATGGTCTCAAACTCAGAGATTCTTTCCTCCGCGATATCCAGTCTATTAATAAGCCCATCAGAGACATTCACATTGTTCATCATGTCTGCTGGAGTTTCTTTTTGGTGCTTTCTCAGAATTTCTATCTCTGCCTACGTTGCTCAGCTGGTCTTGTACGCAGTCTGCTTTATCCACTGGAACCCTCAGCATATTAATCACAGTTGTTTTAAATTCCCGGTCTGATAATTCCAAAATCTCTGCCATGATTCTGATGCTCCTCTGTCTCTTCCGACTATGATTTTTGCCTTTTAATATGACTTGTATTTTTTCTTTACAGCCAGACATGAAGTACTGGTAGAAGGAAGTGCTGTAAATAGACCTTTAGTAATGTGGCCATGAGGTGTGGGGGAGGGGCGGCATGCCATAGTCTTACAAATAAGTGTCAGTCATTTAGTGAGCCTGGGCCTCTGCACTGCCTCCATCCCCATAGGTGGGTTCCCTGGGTTAGAGGGGCTGAAACTGGGTATTTCTCTTTCTCCCTGTGTAATTCTAGATCCAGCTAGACTATGGTATTTCCCATTCTCCATCAGTGAGTCTCTGATAAAACCCCAGCAGATTGGCTAGTTTATCCTTGGTAAGAACAGAATGCTATGGCGTATTTCATAACGGTCTTTTTCCCCTCTGCCTGCTAGAAATAGGAGATATTCCTGTGATGGCCTGGACAAGCTCCTAGAGGTAAAAAACAAAAGCATGGTAGGGACCCACTATAACTGGGTCCCCTAAGAATTTTTAACGCTCAGATTTGTCCACAACTGAGCCTTCTTCAATTCCATTGCAGTTCAGGTCTCCCTACTTCAGCTCTGGTTCCCACCAAGGTCTCAGCTTTTGAGTCTCTGCTCTGGTAAATTCTCTGGTGATTCTCTGTGTTCACGTCAATTTTGAAGGGGAAGCAGTTTGCACTGTGACCTCACTTCTCTTAAAGATCTAAGAAGAGCTGTCCATATTTTCAGTTGTTCATGGTTTGTACTTGTTGTTAGGACAGAGTGGTGACTTCTAAGCTTCTTACATTCAGTACTGGAGACTGGAAGTCCAAATATTGTCTAGTGCTCTCAACTGCCTCACCAGTAAAATAAAGAGAATAAACCACTTGGTCACTGAAGTTTTTCACACTGATAGGTGTTCAACGTAGGTAGGAAGCTATTCATAAAAAGTTATAGTATAGGATTGCTATTTTGTTTACAGCCTTTTCTCTCCTATGCTAGATTTACTGAAAACTTACTCAACAGTTGCTCAAAAGTAGTTTCGCTCTCAACACAAATCATTTCTACATTTCTTTCTACAGTAAATATTCTTATTTATAGGCAGAAAAAATTTTCGTTGTCTCTTAAACCAAACAACTTCACAAACTTTCTATTGATTCTATTGTTTATATTTATTTAACTTGTTTTGTGGAGCTAGATTTATAATAATAATAACAACATCTTTTTTTGGCAGTTGACAAAGTACAAGGTGCTTACTAAGGGCTAAGCAGTGACAAAAATAATGGACTTTTTTTTTTTTTTACCATATACATCTTTCAGTTAACCATAAATTTCAAATAATTTAAATGCAATACTTACATCAAACCTCATGTCAAGTACAGTCTTGGAATGTAGGCTATATAGTAATTAAGAAAAGCTCAGAAATGTAATTTTTTTAAAAGTTAAAGCTACATGGAGTTGACAGTGAAGCAATCCTTCACTCACCGATATGCGTTTGGTAGACTGAAATATGCTTTTAAGTCAAACCACTCCTTATTCAAAGAAATATGATTAAATATGCAGTCTGTAATACTCTCTATATTTCTATAGTACTTAATATAGTGCAAACATTATTGACTCATAGTTTCTCAACACATATTTCTTTATTGCTTTGTACATTGTCTTATATTCCTATTCTCCCTTGATTGAGAAGATCATAAAAAATATGTGAGTGTATGCTTCTAATGATGTTCCAACAGCACTAAGCAAATACATCTTTGTGTGCCTGCCATATTTGTATGGATGTCATGAATGTGAATTTATTTAACCATTATTAATGAATTTTGTTAAACCTCATAACTTATGGTTTAGTGATATTCTTTCCCACAAGAGATTTCTACAATGAATATATATAGGTAAAATCATTTATTTTCAACGAGATAAACTGACTTTACAGGTTAATGTACTTTCATTTCGAAGATAAACTCTATCATTTTAGTCAATTAACTTTTTGTCCTTTGTTCAAAGTCTAGAAATGATAAGAAGTTACTTTGTTATTTTATCCAATCTGAGAATTTCTCTGAAGTTGTAATTACCGTAGTGAGAATTTTAGATTTATTGCACTTTACCTGCCTTGAAGAGGCAGAATGGTATCCAGTACAAGTGGAATTTTCCATAATGGGTTTTATCTGCTGGCCAAGACCTTTTTAAAGTAATAGAACTAAGGTCTTAGTGTTCATCTGATACAAATAACTGCACTGAAAGGAAAAAGGAGTTTTGATTAATACTCTTTCACAAATGCGGCAAGATTATTCTTTTACTGTAAATGCAAAAGCTAAAGATGAATTTTGGGTTTGCAACTGTAACGAGAATTTAGCACATACCCTAATTCAGGCATTCCACAATCCACACCCATTTTTAACTGACTCTTAACTTGTTTACTGACACTAAAATTCATTGTAAATCACAGAGACATATTCATTATTTGAAATCACTACTATGCAGCTGGAATATGAGACAGGGAAGCTTACATTGGGGCCCAGACTCCTGCACTCAGCATTCATAGATAAAAAATGTGTTCCTCGGGCTCTCTAAACTTTTCTCGGGTCTTCCCAAAGTGACCTACTCTGTCACTTGGCTCACTGGAAATGTCACATGCATTCTCCTCTAGTTACTTAAATATTACTCTTCCTTTAAAATTCAGCTCAGGTTCATCCCGTGCTCTGCAATTCTTTACTGGTAACCCCAAATCTGGTAACACACTGAACTCCAGTATTATTTCTCATCATGATCAATCATCTGTCATTTATTTTATACATCTTTAGATTCTTATGATGTAGCAAAGGCTACATAACTTGTCGGTAATCCCAAGTCTACTGCTAATAATACTAGTGAGGGAAATAAACAAAGATATTAAAAATGTGCTATGCAATAGAATAAATGGTATTTAAGACTCTTTGTTTCTTGCTTAAACTTTTTTTTGATATTTGTATTTTTTCACAATAACATTTTATTTTAAATTTACTTGTTTAAATTAGTTTCAAGTATACAGTACATTGGTTAGACATCTATGTAGTTTGTAAAACATTCCCCCGAATTGCTCCCTCCCTCCCCTGATCCTCCATCTAGCCAATATAGTAATGCTAAGTGCATTCCCTAAGCCATGCTCCCCATCCCTGTGACACAATAACATTATTACGTAATGACAGCCATTAGTGAAGTTCGAAGAACTTAATTCAAATAAATAAATCATTAGTGTTTACTGAAGAAGACTGTATAGTCTACAACAAAAATGTCAAATTTATATCCCTGATGAAGACTTCAGTCCTTATTAGTTCAATAGTTAACATAAACACTTTAAAAGTGACCCAAAGGAGTGTGATTCCAGAGAATGAAAACACCAAGCTAAATTAATAAACATTTAAAAATATAATATGCATAGCAGGACTGCTATTTTAACAAACTGAAATAGAATGGTCCAATTTACAGCTATGTTGCTCTTCATTTATTTCTCAGTCATAATATTTAACACATTATGGATTAAATAAAGATGAAAAAGCCACCTATCTTGCAAAAATTTATTTTCACATTAATAAAATTAATAATCAATTCAGTGCAATTTGTGGAATAAAATCTTAAATATCAAAGTGGCTTAGAAATCAAAATGACTTTAATATCAATCATGTCTTATTCATAAAAATAATATAAAGAAAATATATAAGTAAAACAAATATAAAATTTTATAATGAAACAACTCTTATATTTAAAGGAAAGAAGGAAGGGAGGAAGGAAGGAATGGAGAAGGGAAGGAAGAAGGAAAGAAAGAAGAAAAAAATGCTTAATGCAGATAATTTAGGAACTTATATATACTATTTGATTATGTGCCCTGAGTCTGGAGCTTAGTAGACTGTGGGGATTAAGGAACAAAGTGCAAAGAAATCCTGATGCCTTTTTAGTCTATATGTTAATGGTAGTGATAAGTGGAGGATCGATTCTGAAACCAATCTCAATGAAATATAGTATTAATCAAATAAATAAATGGGCTGATATTGATGGTAGCTGGGATTCTCAGTTCTTGGAGTGGAAGAGAAATCTCAATCAGATATTTATGGAGTAAAAGTGTACTCAAAATACAGGTTCATAATTTTAGGTTTCTCTCTTCTCCAGACCTTGGCACAATAATTCTTTATTTTATGGTTAACTCTCCAGTGCCTTTAAACAGATTTTGTTTCTATTTAATCTAAGTTTTCTGGCTATTCCTGTGGGAGATTTTACCCATTAATGGAAGGAGATCATCTATTTTACACACACACACACACACACACACACACCCTTATCCATTCTCTCTGGATAATCCTGACCAACACATACTCATACAGATATTATACAGTAGTATAATGAAAAAGTATTTGACAATGTAGAATAGATTAGTGTATCAGAGTTTCTATTTTATGTAAAAGCAAAAATGGAATGATCTACATTGTTGGAGTGCCTCATAACTCAGTTCTCATATTTTGATCTTTTCTCTCCACACTTACTCCTTTGGGAGATCATCCAGACGTATGGCTTAATATATTTTCTGACAACTATTGAATTTATATCTTTAGCCCAGATCTCTCTCTTGTGTTCAAGACATTATAGCCAACTGCCTACCAACATTATAACTTAAATATCTATTAAGCACTTCAAAAGTAATATTTTTAATTTTTATACTTCTGTAAACATGGTCTAAAGCCATGCACTTGGTGACATTTTTTATGCTGCATTATTGTACCAATAGCCAAAAATGATGACAAATATTTACTGAGTGACTGCGTTATATAAAGTTCTAAAAGAGAACACACTAAAATGTAATGCTAGGAACCAAAAAAGAGAGGTTACTGTTACTGGGAGGGTTCGAGGGATCTACTAGGGTGCAGGTAATTTTCTATTTCTTTACCAAGATAATGATTATATGGTATTTTCACTTTTGATAATGTATTTGGCTGCACATTATAATGTGTGCATTTTTGTGACACACCAATATATATTTTTAAATCCTATGTTCTTAACTGCTATGACATATACAGAAGATACTTTTATAATATTAAGATATATAGAGATATTAAAGAATAATTTTTTAAATTAAAAAGCAGATATTTAGGTGTGGTTAATGTATGTGGCCAATCCCCTTGTAAAGCCTAGAAATGTATATGTGCAGTTTACAATATTATAAGCCTTATGATGAAGAAATAATCTGATCATGATGCTCCCTGTATACCTTACCAAGGCCAGATTTATTTTTGTAAAAATGAATAAAAGGAATTGAAGAAGAGTCAGTGACTCTGTTTTTGCATGTACAACTGGAAGAGTTAAGCAGACTTTAATAAGGTGTTGAAAATTGGAAGGTCTGCAGATTCTCTCGGTAGATGTGCATCCAACATCTAAGGTGATTTTTCATTAAGACAGTTGAGAGTTTGAGAAGGGATGATCAATGAGGCAACCATTAATTTTTGTCCCATAGATTTGCTATTGTGGCAAATGATGTTGAGGTTGATAAGAACAGTTTGGTAGTGTGATTAAGACAAAATCTTGAATCATTCGATGTCAAAAGAGAATGGGAGAAGTAGAACTGGCTATAATTGGTTTAGAAAATAATTATGGAGAAGTTAATATAAAGAATACTACAGAATGAAGCACTAGCTAGAGAAGGATTTTGGAATAAGTGAGGCTTTTCATAAAAAAAGGAGGTACTATATACTGCTTGTATGCTGATAGAAATAATTCAGTAGAAAGATTAACATCAATAATAAGAAAAGAGAGAAGCAAACAATTTCTCTTGGGATGCCTTTGAGTAGGAAAGAGGGGGATGAGATTTATGCAAAAGTAAAACACAGAGTAATCCTTTCACAGAAAAGGAATGTCAGGGTGCATGTTTAAAGATGCAAATGCAGTGATGTAATTTGTGAGGAGATCTAGTAGAAAGCCTCTTCTGATTACATCTACTTTCTCATTGAGCATAGATGGCATCTTTATCACTTGTGAGTGAAGAGAGGGGTGTAGATATTAGAAGTTTAAAGAGAGAAAAGTTTGTATGAGAGAGGATATATTTGGTAAATATCGGAGAATTGACCGCTAGTGCTGGGTGGCTATTTGATGTTGACGGTCATAAATTTAAAGGGAGAGCAGTCCTTACGGTTGTACATTTTTCTCCAACTGTGTTTAGCGTCCTGGAGAAGTTCTGGAGTAGAAATCTGGATTTAACTAGTTTGATGTTTTGCCAAGACAGAATAACAGAGATAAAAAGGAGTAAGGGAGTACGGGAAGAACTGATTATAGTAACAATTCATATAGGCTAGATAAGCAGAGAAGCGAGCATATGAAGGGCTGGGGAACCCTAGAATGCTGACAGTCAACAGATGAAAACTGCAGGTGGGGCGGGTATGGAGAAGGTAAGAAAGGGAGGATTCCAGAGAGTTTTAATGGAATCTTTAGAGATCATATTTACTTTTGAGGGGATGCTTCTTTTTGTAAGGAAGACGCCTAAGTGACAACAAAGGAGTGGGAACATAGAGAGGGCAAGGCTGAAAGAGAGGATGTCAAGTTTCTAAGAGGCCAGATTATTGAAAAGTTAATTTTGCACAGTATTGAATATGTCATGGATTATAATAAATGTTGAGTATAATTTGAAGCTATAACCTTCAAACCTTTTAGATTTTAGAAGGAAAGAATAATTATCTGGAGAAAAAAAAGAGGACACCATCTCCTCCAACATCAGGACCAAAGGTCAGGGGACATATATAGAAGGACAGTTTGTTCAGTAAAAATCTAGGTTTACGTTAGAGAAGAAATTGGAAAAATTCAGTGAAGAGGATGAGGATATCGGAAATGACAGACCGAGAACAGACTATGAGATCCAGAGGGCACAGTGGAAAAATTTGGGGAGCTGGAAAGAGGTAAGATTTGAAGAAAGATTAGCATGTGCACAGCTGGCAATCGATTTAATGATCTTGATGGAGCTGTCTTGATAGTACTGTAGGCAGATTAGATTGGTACTTATGTGGGTATTGCAAGAATGAACTCATCATCGCCTGACCCATGGAACTCTGTGGCTCCCTCTTTCATAGCAAAACATGAAATAAAATGTTTTGTTCTTGACTAATGTATACTCTAGTTTGGGATATAGATTAGACGTACAGAAAGAATATAAATATTACCCACATATTAAAATATTATAAGGTGAATTTAAGCTACAAATCAAAAAAATGCCAATATTGTGGTTATATAAAAAAGGCATTCTTCAAATGGATGCTTCTCTCCATAATCCAATGTCATTGAAGCTACCGTCATCTTTGTCTGAGACTATTCCAGTTTTCTAAGCAGTCAAATGGTATCATTTCTTGCCTACTTTCAATTTTTCATCCTCACTGTATCTAGAAAAATCTTTCTGAAACACACATGTAGTATTTCCTGCTTAAAAGATATCCATGGCTTCCCATTTACAGTTAGGAAAAGAAAAAAAATCTTTCTTTAAACATGACTCATAAATCTCTGCAAGTGTTTACATTTACTTACTGCTTAAGCTGTATCTTTTTTACTCCAAGTCCCTCTAACTGTAGAAACTCTGCACTCATTATTCTGCAATTCTCACTCTTCTTCAAATTAACATCTTCATACCCATACCCAAGTCCAGTAATCATTTTCAAAGAGCAAACTTGCTTGTCCTCCTTGAATCCATCAATAACTTACTTAATTCTCATGTGTTACCAAGTACCTTTCATTCGTGGTACCAGCTACCTTTGCGATGACCCTGTACCTGAATAGCTATTTGATTAATAAGAGTCTTCCTCTCTAGACTGCATACTCTTGGATGACTCTTATAGGTTATGCCTCTCTTTTGGTCATTATGTAAGCAAGTCCCAAGCATGAATTTGGTATGTTATTATTAAACTAATAAATTGAATGATTTATCTTTTTTTTTTTCATTAAAGATTTCTGAAAATAAAGCATTCAGTAGAACCCTAGGGGTTAGATAAAAAGCAGATAAGACTAAGGTACACTTACATGATAGTTATTTGAGAGAAAAAAGAAACACAAGGAAATCTAGTAGAGGAGAGGAAGAGAAATATCAGAGAAGGCGCTGTTAGGAATACGATGGTTGACTTCTGTATGTGAAACATGGTCAATGAAGAGAACAGATAATAAACAGGAAGAATCGATTCTGTTGTGAATTCTACTTTTTTCACACGAGCAAACAAATCCTCACTTTGCCTTCCTCACATTTCACATTTCCAGTGTGTGCTGCATATCGGAGAAAATAACCTGCTTAGAGTAGTCTTAAAGGTTGTCTGCTTTGTGATCAGAAAATTCACTTACAGAAGAAACTTTATGTGCCAATGATGCAGGCCGGTTCCACTTTAAATGGTGGGCTCACAACGGCCCCGAAGAACGCTGCTCGTGGCCCAGACTTTCGGGGCATCAAAGCCAAGGTGAAGGTCATGCTCTGCTTTCTATTCACAATTCCTTTTGTTGCTCCTTCTCTTTGTTTTTTTTCCTAAGAGTCCCTAGTACATTCACTTTGGAGTTCTCCTAGTGTTTGAAAATATACCGAGAAAATATAGCACTTTGAGGAAATTTCAAATTATCACAGGTAAAGACATACTCAGAAAAAGACTGTGTTCCCTCTTATAATTCACAGATTAAATTCATCCCCTACATAATCCTTTATTGGTTATAAAACCAAGCTTTTATAATCTTGTGACAAAGAGAGAGAGAGATCAGGAACTGATGCAACATTAATTTGCAGATATTAGTTTGCATGTCTCTGGAAAATCTTTCTTGGAAATATACAAGTATTCTGGTTAAGGGTGATTAAATTTGAGTACATGCTTAATTTTATGACTGCAGGATAATTTCTATTTATTCAAAAGCATGAGTTGCACAAAGATGTGACATTGCCTTTATTAATTTTGGTATATCTTCTATATTGCCTTATGAAACACATTATTTTCATTCTTTGATATATTTACATATTCATTTATAGTAAGCCTTTTAGTCTCTATTTCTAAATAATGTATACGTTCCTCTATTTGTAAAGGAAATTTTAGCTGGCCTTGACTTGGTGCATATATATTTTTTTAATATGCAGAGGTAAAAAATATATATTTAAGGCAAAAACTCTAACAGCCCTTTGTAGATTTAACTGAGTTTGAATATCAGAACTGATGGCAATTAAAATAGAGAAGGCACTGTTCAAATCACTTCGCATGGAGCTTGAACTAAGAAAAACAGATTCCATAACTTACGATACACTTTCAGGGGTGTGAAGGGTTCCAGCTGTCTGATCTTCATTCACATTGTATTACCCTCTGTTTCACATCAAGACAGACAGTCTTTACATATGCTAGTATCCATTTATATGTCTGTCTGACCTGTGGCTTGAAATGAGACCAAGCTTTTAGGTCAGAAGGTAAACTAAAACAGGCCAAATGATCTAGAGATTCTGGTCAGACATTGAGCAGAGGTTGTTTCACTTACAACCTTGGCATTCTATCCAAGGCCCATATACATTTATTTTAGTTCTGTAATTTTTTTCTTTGTTTATACTGAGTATTCCAATTCATTTCCTAGTCCCCCAAATCTCATGTGGCTGTGCCTAGATACCTTGGAACTTAGCAGGTATTATATAAAACATGCAATAACTGTAGTGTGTGGATAAACTCCGAGACTCTAGACACGTGTCATGGGAGTGGAATCAGAGCTGACTATGTGCAACTCTACAATGCTGCTTTAAGTAACTTCACACTGGTGGCTTGAAAGCAGAGCTGATGGAAGTATTTACACTGAGAAAATCATATTTATATCCCCCTCCATAGATGTGGGGGTGTAAAAACAACGTACAGGCTACTCATAGTTAACAGTCTTGATATATATAAATTTGAAATTTTAAAAAATAATTGGGAAGAAGTTTTTAAAAATTATTCCATTTGCTGCTCACCATCCCCACTACTAATCCCCGAGCATGAACCGCTCTCACCTCCCACCTGGAGGAGAGTAACAGCCTGCTATCTAATCTCCCTGCTTTTTGCCCCTCTTCACAGAACTGCCGGAGTCATCTTTTTAAACATAAATAAATAAATGTTCCTCAAACATTTACAATTTAATTACAATTTTATCATTCTATGTATTGGGGGCAAAATAAAAGTAAAAATACAATAAAACCCAAAGACTGCTATTTTCCTTTTCTTTCCTAGGCAAATAATCGTAACCAGCTTTAATAATTAACTCTACAGGAGCATGTGCTGGGGGGCGATTCAGAGAGTAACATCTGAGATTAAGATGTTCAGAGCCACTCTTGCAGCAGTAGGTCCTACCTTCCATTCTGGTATTCAGTATATCTTGTGACACTGTTATGATCTTTACAATGGGGCATGTCTAAATTTGGTATACAGCCTGCGATCCATGACCTCTTACTTAGACATTGTGACAAATGCACTGTTTAACAGAGCCTACCGTGTTCTATTTACTTTGGGAATATTTTTGTCCTTTTAAGACATTTTAAAACATTTTTGAAAATATTGTACATCTTTCCATGAAACTATTACTTTTTTCTAAGAATATATTTCACATGCATTGCTAAGATTTCTACAATTTAAAAGTACTTCTATTTTAATTTTCTCCTATCACCTCTATAAAAACCATGACAGATTTTTTTCGGAAGGAGGGAGGTCTACCTTTATTGAACTTATCCATCAGAATAGAAGTAATTTCTCTACAAAACCAAATGTTACTATAACTTCTGTATCATCATTAAAATACAAATAATTTTTTTAAATAGTCAACTCAATCAAAACCCACTACTTTAGACACAGTAGCTTCTTCGAAGCCAAAGTAACACTTAAAAAGTGATTAAGACTCGAATGCAAAAATTTAGTTGGTTGCAAAGCTAATGAAACTTCCAACTGGCTCAAATTGAATTAGAAGAGTGCGAAATTGTGTTTTTCATGGTAAAACGGTGAGACGGTAGACTGGAATCACCAATGCTGGGCAGCTGTTTAGAGTGTTTAGAATCCTAAGAAAATAAGGAATTCAGACATCTTTTAGATAGCTTTCTGTTGCCTTTTTTTTTCTCAAGCAGAGGTCTGTGGGTGTATAGAATGATAAGCAATTGTAGCTTTGATGAAAGAATCCAATTCTTCATGTCCACAAAAAGCCTGCTACAACTGACTGTGAGTAATACTCTTTACCTTTAAGTTCTTTGATACATTTCCTGCCAGTCCATGGGCCCCTGCAGTGTAGTACTCCAGGGTGGCTGCTCTGTACACAGTCGAGCCAGCATGTCCATGGCTGGTCATCCTAGACTTCAGGTGCCATGAATATAGGGCCAACAAGGAACTGCAAGCTGGCACTCTGCGAACAGAAAACCACCTTTGCTTTGGCCTTTCCAGAATCCAAGACTTACCTGCAGCCATTCCGAATTTTGCTAAAGCTAGTTAGACACCTAGCAAGATCCCACGGCCTATTCCTTCATTGCACCAGGATGCAAAATGCCAGATATTTTGATCAGTATTCTTATATTCTTATATAAAAATATCAGTATTCTTACATTCAATAAGAAAAATGAAACTGTGTAGCATACGATTTGAAAAAAGTTATACTGTTTTAAGTGGAATAAAAAGACTAGAACTTGAGTGGTTTTTGTCTTCTAAACCAGTGTTCTTCCATTAAAAATCATCATTTAACTTTCTCTGGTGAACTGATAATAACTGATAATAACTCTAGGATTTCGACATAGTTTTTTGACTTCGGGTTCCACTGTTAACAGGCGCAGAGCTTGCCCATCATCGCTCATGCTCTAACACAGAAAAACCTGAACAAACTGAAAATGAGCTTTCCTAATTCCACCGGGAAATTGAGGTTGCAGGACAAACTGCCTCCCTGAAATCTGGAGAGATGGGAAGATCCAGGAGTTTCAGTCAAGATCTGCTCACCTGGAGCAGAGGCCCGTGGAGCCATAAACCAACAAGAACAATTAAATGGTAAGTTGATGAATGTCTGGAGTCTAAGCGAGAATCTCCAAGGTCCATGGTCTTAAGAGGGTTTTGCCTCTAGCAACCCCACCAGGTTCTCATGGCGAAGAACCAGGAAAGATCCTCTCATGGTTCTAGCAGGAGTCAAAGAATAATTATTGTGAAATATGTTCACAGAATTATGTATCACACACACCTTCTCTGCAGAGAAAAGACCTTCCCTGAGTCTTATCCCTGCTGGAGGAGGGGTGTTTCTCTCACTCTAGCCCCTCCTGCTTTCCTGTCTCGTCTAAAGGAAGAAGGAATAAGAAACACTTGTGAAAGTCACAGCCCAGAGACAGTGGTCTATTAAAAGAATGAGATATGTTCATAAGATTATAGAGTGCTACCCCTCTCCCATACACTACCGACAGAGCTCTGGTGTAATAAAGGTGGATTACAGCTGTAGGAGCTGCAAGATACAGAATCTACGTGAAGAGGCATTCTTATGAAGCTGGAAGTCAAAAGTAGAGATAAAAATAAAGACATCAGAAGAATTTGAAGCCTCTGGCAGCCATAGAGTTTCTTTGCCACAACAAATGTTAAACCCTGACTAACTCCTAGTCAGATTAATATAAAACCTCACACTAAAGCCTATTTTCTCAGTACCTGTTATCTGATACATTATAGCTGCTTTCAACAAAAATTAAAAGGCATGTTAAAAGGCAAAGAAAAAAACACAAACTGAAGAATGAGACAATAAAAGCATCAGTACCAGACTCAGATATGACACAGATTTTTAAATTTTCAGACTGAAATTATATAACTATGATTAATACATTAAGGGCTCTCATGCGAAAGTAGATAATACATAAGAACTGATGGGTAATGGAAGTAGAGAGATGAAAACTCTAAGAATAAATCATAAGGAAATACTGGAAATCAAAAACACTGTAATGGAAACAAAGAATTCTCTTGATGGGCTCATCAGTAGACTGGATACAACCACGGAAGGAATCAGTGAGCTTAGGATAGATTGAGGGAAAATTCCCACACTGAAATGCAAAGAATTATATTACAGTGGAGTAAAAGGAGAAGTGACATTGGGAGACAACTACCACTTTCCGCTGCTTAGGCACTTAAAAGCGGCGATATAGACTGAAACAAAAAGCAATGCCCACATGCCTATTAGATTACAAAAAGGACTGGGAAATTAATGACTTACGCATCGGTGCCATCGCCCTTTAAAACCAACCTGCACTTTTCTTAAGTAGCACCAGAAAGACTTGAGTATAGTCTGTCTTATTCTATTATTTGCTCTTTATCTCTTTAGACACATATAAATTTTATTATTTTCCACCCGTTTTCTTATTATATAATTCTGTATTAAGTTTTATAATAATGTAAGTATCATTTCAAATATTTCACGCTCTAACAGTCAAATTTTTAAAATTCAGTACTTTAATGAAAACATACAAAGCAAATCAAACACACATACACACATACACACACTCATGACGCCTTAAATGAGGGGTGAAGATTTTTTATTCATGAGGATAGAATTAGCACGGTGTAAGTCAGGGTTCAATGGAATAACAGAAACCACACAATAATTTGAACTAAGTTTATTATAAAGAATTATTAACAAAGGGTGAGAGACGAGAAAGTGCTAATAATAGTTAAAGAGAACTATAAAAATACAGTAATTGTAGGGTTGAGGCAGAACGCCCATAGACGGAATCCCTCATCACCAACCAGGGCTGGAATTCAGGTCACTGGAGAAGGCATAGCCACAGATGGTGGAGAATTTGCTGGGGGTCCTCAGCAGGAGCTGCTGAAAAGCCATGCTCTGGGGTGTCAGAGAAATGGGTTCAACTCAGAGCTCCCTGTGAAGTCATGTGAAGGGGGACTGGTGTGTGTGGGGGGGTCATTCACAGAAAGGTGTCTTACCTGTGGCAGTTCACTCCTAAGTTGCTAGAAAAAATATCAGGGGAATATGCTTGCCCCTGGGTGTGCTTGATTGCCAAGTGCTACAGAAACTCGCACATTTCCATGCACAGGACCATTCTACACACATCTGAACTTCTGTACAACATTAAAAATAAACAACTTGCATGTCCGTATGTGGTGGCCCTACATATTGCACTCTCCAAACTGTGTAACATACTCTCTTACTAATAGAATATAAGTATTTGTCATTATTTTATTTCACATTTCCTTACCACTAGTAAGATTGACCATCTTTTTATATATTTATTATATATTTTTTGCCATTACATACTTTTTAAGTGTCAGTTATTGGCAATTAATTTACTATTTCTTCAGTAATATTGCTCTGAAATATTAAGGTGAATGATCCTACCCGTAGGTTAAATATATTTGCATAATAAAAGTCATTTAACTAACGGCATTAAATTGAATTCAGCTAATAACTTTACATGTTTTATTGTCAATTAATTTCTGCAAACATGCCATCAAATTCACTAAAAATAAGCAGATGGATACAATTAGCCGTGATCATGAAAACACATTACTAAGAATGCTATGCATTGTTAATTATGGGAATGGAAAGTTTAATTACTCTCATTGAAATAATTAATAAGCTTGTTATATGTAGTTCTGCCATATAAAGTAACAGGAAACATGATTTCCCTATGTTCATTGGCATTTCAATAAAAAATACCCATATTAAAACCAGAAAGCATTAACACACATTATTTATTTTCAGAAGTAGGTGACTGACTCTTAATTCAGCCTGATTGCTAAAAGGAGCTGACACTATAAAACTGGCTCCTGCACAACTTGTCATGATCTGGAATTAGAGTCCTAAGGGCACTGACAGTGAAGAACAAAATGCACACACAGACTATAAAGCCATTCACGAATCGGCCTCACTTTGTCTCCCTCAACCTGTCACTACTCGCCTTTCATTCTGTGCTGTAGTAAAATAAATAGAAATCTCGGTGCAATTCCTCGCTTATACTGCAGAAGGTAACAAAACGTAACTGGCCTCTTCGTTCACTTTGAGGAACTACTCATTTTGAGAATACTTAATAAGTCAAAATGAAGTCCATTCCTATTCCTATCAAGGATGTATGAGGTACAACTGACGCTGTGCTGCCCAATACTTCTAATCCTTTACTGTGACCTTTTCTGCTGTCACAATGTGGCTTCAGAATGTTTTTCAACAAATTAATTCATTTTTCTATTTGTTCATGTATCAAAATATCTATTAAAATTTAATAGGAACCAGGATATAGTAGTAAAAAAGTCTCTAGTTTCAGAAGATTTACTTTCTTAATAGGGTGCCAGAGAGCAAAAGATAATATGTAAATAAATGAACATAGACTCTTTTGTGTGGTGATTAATGGGGCTAAGAGTAGAAAACTCAGGGTAAGAAGATGAAGAGTGATAAGTAGAATACTATTTTAGATGGGGCAGTAACTGAAGGTGTCTTTGCTATAGGGGTTTTTAGCGAAGACTAGAGCAAAGTGTGGAAGTGAGTCAAACTCCTACATAAGGGAAGAGCAGTTCAGGCAGGCAGAACAAAGCAAGAGCTCTGAGATGAACCAGGCTTGTATGTCCGAGGAACATAAAGAAGGCCAGTGTACTATGGGAGGTGAATGCACAGTATAAATGTATATATGCCTTACTGTTAAACTGTACAGTTGAAACTTATTGGATTTTGTTAACTAAGGTCACTATAAAAAATAAATAAATAAATAAAAAGGCCATTGCGGCTGGAAGTGGAACTGGAGGAGATGAGGTCCAAAGGATAAAGAAGTATTGTATTGGGTAGATCACACAGAGTTTTGAGTTTTAGTCTGAATGAGATAAGCCATTGGATTGTTTCAAAGAGACGACCGTCATAATCTAACTCAGGGTTTCGAGGGTCATTTCTGTTCTGTGGATTGGTCAGGGCAATAGTGGAAGTAGGGAGTCACTGTAATCTAGAAGAGAAATACCGATGACTTGAAATTGAGTGGCAGTGCTGGAACTGGTGAGAAACAGTTAGATTTTAGATCTGAGAAGTTAAAGACAATAGTTTTTGTGAAGTTAGAGCCAGTAGGTACGGATGTAGAATGTGAGAGACAGAAGTCAGGATTTGGGACCTGAGCAACAGGGAGAAGAGAGTTGTCATGTTATAGGGTACTGAATGTTCAGAATGAAAATACTGATTAACTTATTTGGACTAAACTACTTGGCAAAAAAAGTAGTTAAATATTAGTTTTGGTTTGGGAGCTCTGAAAACATTACTGAGGTACTGAGGGCAGCATGAAATGAGAAATTTTAAGAAACTCTGGTGTGTGCTGATGGGAGTACGGAGGGAATAATTAACGACTAGGGAGAAAGAACAGAAAAATTACAAGAGGAGCACATAAATAGCTGAGAAATAAGAGAAGCCGGTGCACAAATGAGGAACACATTCCTAGATATGACCACCTATTCTTTACCCTTTGAAAACTACAAGAAGTAAAGTCTAGGAAAGTTGATAGTTTTGTTGGTGAGACTGGTAGGTATTCTCTTTCAATAGCTTTTATTTTCATCACTTGAAAGTGAAAAATAAAAAGATGAACATGAGGCCTGAGGTGTAAAATCATCACTGAAGTGATCAGGAGAGTGCACTCGCTAGGTAAAAACAATTGTTTTGTTAATACCAAGGGCCAACTTGATGTTAATGTTCATGGATATACACTGTTACTAGACAAGGTAGTTCTATATTTGTACACATACATTTAGCTAAGTAGATGAAGGTTTAAAATAGAAAGTTAGACTCAGGATTTTCTTATTCATGTACAACATAAAGTGTGACTCTCCAGAGAGATAGAGCTATTAAAGAGATGATTGGTCCAGAACGAGATGAGTGAATGGAAGTCACAGGGGAAATAGGATCAATGAGAAGGTGGCAATATTAATAGATTAAATAAATTGGTGAATTTAAATTATTTGGAGTTCTAATACCAGAGTGAATGAGTTGAAAAGTAGATGGTATTAGAATTAACTTTTACTAGAATATCAGAATCACCAAGAAAGAAAACAATAGTAATGTAAAAAAAAAAAAAGCAGTAGTAAGTTTTTTTTGGTTGTTTTATATTTTTACTGTTTAGTAACACTAAATTTCTAAAGGACTAAAGAAAAGAGAAATGAGGCAGTAGTTTGTATAGAACTGCAAAAAGCAATGGGCAATATTATTATAATGAACTTCAAAGGAAAGGAAGAGTTTTAAAGAAGTTGAAAAATAATAATCAGGAAATGGCAATGGAAGAAGCAAGATGAAAATATAATCTATCTCTAGGGACAATGTTAGCCTGGGGAGTAGGGGAAAAAAAAGATTAATCACAAGGGTTGAAGAGGAACCAACCATCCCTAGAAGTGATGGACTGTTACTGCTTAAAGCAAGAAGGTGAATGGAACATCAGATGGACATTATTGAGAGCGGAGATTTTGGTGACTGAGATTATGAGTGTCAGATCAGAAGGACTTTAGATTGTGTAACGGGTGTGAGATTAAGTCTGTGTAAAGCCCAAGGGAGAATAGAGAGTAGCATCTAGGTGATGAGGCATGAGGATGACCAATGACCTGAGAATCTTGGGTTTTCTGTGTGTATTTGGGAGTCATTAAAATAGTACTAATGAACTATTAGTACTAATGAACTATTAGGCAATTTGAATGTGTGTGTCAGTGGGAGGGTCTGCAAGTGTTGTATAAGCACATATGAATTATATCCCTGATTCAGGAAAACTACTAGTAACCCTAAGCCAGTGAATGTGCTTTGCTACTGGAAGGATGATTTAGGATAAATTAGATTTTTTTTTATTTGAGATGATACATGTTTTCCATAAATAATATTTAAAGATATACTCTGATTTCCAATTCCTAGATCCTAGGAAATACCTAGTACTTTTATTTCTGTTCCTTTTTATTTATATGGAAATCTAAATCTAAAGTTCCTCTAAGAGCATGTTTATAATTGATTGCACATAGAAGAAAACCAGTACAGACACCTTCTTATAAACAGTTTTGGGTAAAATGTCAAATACTTTAATGAGCTTTTCTTAATAGAAGGTACTCTACCAACCAAGGGTCCCATATAAGCAAATGCATCATTTTCTAAATCAAAATTTGTTGTTCTGATTGCATGTGAATGTTCAAATTGTTGCATAAACCTTTTCTATTGCTAAGCAATAATTGAGCTAAAAATAATCTTTTATTTTGTAACAATTTTCTCAGACTTCTGCGTGATCTGAACTTTTAAGTAAAATTTAATTGCTATATATTTTATAACCATTTATTCATTTACAAATAATGATCCTAATATTCCTCAGTTCTTCAGAGATCAGCCTCTGACCACATCAGGCATATGGAAAAGTGCTAAATTGAGATGTTAGAAAGAAAAGAAAATCTGAACATTCAGCAGTAATAAATCTATTTGAGAAATGCTATGAGATTAATTTTTCACACAATATGATTGATCAATTTAGCAACCAGAAAAGAACAATCACTTTGATTGGCAATGTCTAAAATATTCAAGCCACTGCATGAAAAATCTGAGAGGAGTAAACTAAAACAAGTTGGTAGGAAATAAGACCAAAAAATATGGAAAGAAAGAATGGAATGCAGAGGTTCTGAACACAGAGGTATGTCAAAGATTCAAAGACTTGCGGTCGTGCGGTTTTATGTTACCCCAAAAACAGGAAAAATAAAATCATTGTTACCTTATGTCCTGAGATTTGAGATTTGTTTCTAAAGTACATACTGACTAATTCTACATCACGAATAACTTTTAATTTATATTACGGATTTTCAGATTTAGCAAATAAAATACATGATGACAAGTTAAATTTGAACATCAGATACAATAATTTTTAAGCACATCTCATACATTTTATTATTGTGATTTATTATCTGAAGTTCAAATTTAACCAGGCAGCCTGTATTTTATCTGGCAACCCTAGTTTATATAAATGAAGTAACCCGAAACTCTAAGTAACTAAGTCTGTGGTAGTTTTTATAACCTCAGAAAGAGAATTTACTTAGCCTGGTTATAATACCTATTATGACTCTAAAAAATGTTAGCCACATGACAATATTAATTTACTGTCATATGAGGACACTATTTCCCCAGTGTCCTCAACTGCACAGTGGGAATAATCACTATTTCATAGATCTGACGAACAATCAGAGACATATACGCAAAGCACTTACTAACGTCCACAGCAAACAGCAGCTGTTAACTACCATTGAACTCAGGCTTGACTGTAGGTTTACTCTCTGGCATGATATGTGGTGTGATGGTTAAGATAGTGAAGCACAGAACACTAGGAACATAAGAGATCTTAGTAAAATGATCTCAAATTCTCCATTTTAGCAGAAAATAAACTAAGATTTACAATAAAATAATTCATTTAAAAGAACAAATGCTATATTTGGGTATTTAGTGTTCATTTCCTTATAAATTCATTAAGTTATGGTAAAATCTATAGACAATATACATGATTTTGCAAGAAAATCAACAAGGGGTTGGGTGTTAAAAACCATCTCACGAGGGAAGTCGATGTGTTCCCCAGCCTGTTTAATTTATCGAGAGCCAGCTAAAGTTAGTAGGTCTAGGTGAATTAAGGATTTTTGGCAATATCTAAGAATATTCTCAATACATTTTTCAATTTGGTAAATTGTTAAAAATTATGAGAAAAGAAGAGAGAGAGACATCGTTTCCCTTCTTAATAATGAAATATATTAGCTCTGACTTTACCCTATATTGCTTGTGGGTATGTGTTTAATTTAGATGAACTGAGCTGAAACAGTTATAGACTATAAAGTAACCAAAAATGTTTCCATAGGAAAAAAAAAACCGTTAGAAATTAAGGGAGAAACTAGCTATATCATATCTTTAAATAAATATTATAATTAATCCTAACAAATGTGTTCTATTCTTCATTATCATTACTCTTTTTATATTGTTAAATGTACAGGGTGCTTGTAATGGTTAATTTTGTGTCCACTTGGCTGGGCCGCAGTGCCCAGACATTTGGACAAACATGACTTTGGATGTTTCTGTGAAGACTTTTTTTTGGATGAGATTAACATTTACTTTGAATAAAGCAGATGACCCTCCATAATGTGGATGGACTTCTTTCAATTGGTCGAAGGCCTTAAAAGAACAAAGACTGACCTCTCAGGAAGGAGTTCTGCCAGCTGACTGCCTTTGGACTGAGCTGGAACTCTCTTCTGGGTCTCCAGCCTGAAGGCCCACCCAATGTTTTGAATTTACCAGTCTCCACAATCACACAAACCAATTCCTTAAAAGAAATCTCCACCTCTCTCTTTCTGTTTCTCTCTTTCTCTTCTTTCTCTCTTTCTCTCTCTCTCACTCTCTCTCTCACTCTCTCTCTCTCTTCCTCTCCTTCTCCCTCACTCTCTCTCTCTCCCATCTCTCTCTATCTCTATCTCTCCATCTCTATCACTTTTTATCTATACACACACACACACACACACACATATGGAGATACAGATATGAAAATGGATATGGATATAGAATATAGATATATCTCCTGATGGTTGCTTCTCTGGAGAACCCTAATGCACAGTACTTATATTTTTTTCATTGATTTTTAACAAATAGGAAGTGGTGTCTATGTGAATACACTTTATATCAAAGCGTAATCTAAACACATGAAAGTCAGGCAAGCAAAGGATAATTAAAAATAAAAGTAAATACTTTACCCTAATCCATGTGTCTAAATGTGTAGCATGAGAATTATAACTGAGAATCCAAGTAAGTTTCATTTAGGTTTATATTTATAAAAGCTTCCCATTGTTTTAAAAGTGTTGCATCATCTAATATGTGCCATTATTTTCATTATTTTGAGAGATTAAAAAATTAAACCTAGTAAAAAGAAGAGATAGATGTAATAAAACATGTCTTATTTGTAGTATGGTAGTGATAAGGGGGATCTACACACAAGTTTGTGTGCAAAACAGGCAAGGTAGTAGTTAAATCTGCCTAATTTACATCCTAACAATAATTACACTAGTCTTCTTTTCCCCCTTTAAGCCTCTCACCTTCTCAACATGGAACACACCTGGAGCCGAAGAATTTAATGGCAGACAGAATGCAACAATCCTGACTTTTAGTTTCATTCAACCTTTTCTAATTGGAGCCTCAGGCTTGACTCTCTCACAAGCTACATTCTGTACAACACTGCTCTGATAGATAAATAAGTAGAAAAAAACGAAAACAAGAAAGGCAGACTGGGTTTTTAGGAGACAGGCTGTAAGAACAGGTCATCCAACAGCCTCAAGCTCTTAACTGTGATGAAGGCTGTGAAGAGGTGATAATGTGTCGTGTTCTTTGTGGCAGACAGATTTGGACAGGTCTTAGAGGCCAGAAGGTAGATTTAAAATTAAATGGCAAACAGTGACGACCAGTATGAAAGTAGTGTTCACTATGGCTCTCTGCAGAGAGTGTTGATAACACACACATGTACCTCCAATCTGGTGTTCTCGAAAGTACTGAACTGGGAGAGAAAATTCAGTGTAAGCAGGGAGGAGAGTGCTATGAACAAACAGCTCTGAAGCTCCGGGAAGGAGCAGCGAGGCAAACCAGAACCCAGAAGGTATTCTCGGGAAATCTAGGTCAGCCTAGAGGGAGAATTTAGCATCAGAGGGCCTCTGGAAACAGGTTATGATATCATTGTTTATAGCATAGATGACAGTTGTACAAATATAGCCTGGTTTGTGCTGAAATTATTTTAAGGATTTGGACATTCTTTTTAAGTCTCTCTACAGAGTTATTTTATTGTTAAGAAACTCTCTACTTCTGTGAAGTTCACAGTATTTGCTCCTGAGTAAGTGCCAGGGATGTCTAATGTGAGCATGTCAGGCTATAATAAAAAATGCCTGAGAACACTGGCTGTCACAACACTAATGTGAAATGTACCTGTACCCTGTTTGCACACATGAATTAATTTGGAGAAAAGATTAACTACATGCTATTTGTTAGCCATTGGCTTGTTATTAGTCAGTGAGCAAGGTGACAAAAATGATATTGTTTTTGCAGTTTTGAATTATTTCTCTAGGAGTCAATGGAGTAGTTTAAAGGAGTGGGTTATTTTCATAATTTTGATGTAAAAGAATAAAAATTTAGCAAGTGTACGCTTCAGGCAGTGATGATATTTGCTGTCATTTACAGACTTTAATTTGTAAAGTAATTTTTGGAATATCTGTTTTTGAGGAATTGGGTTAAGTCACCACTGGAAAGGTTCAGATTCTGATTATGGCCTTGTGAGCCTTAAATAAATAGACTTTTCATTCACATACAGGGTTAAGTTAAAGTAATGGCACCATTCCTTCTACAAGCTAAATGCTTGTGACAAATTGTCCACTATCTTTACCAACCATTATTAGTGAATGAACTGTGTCTTTTGTCTTTGTCTTATATTTCATCTATTAAGCAAGTCAATAAGCATGACAATTCAGAGCAAAATCTCTAGAGCAAAATTGCCTGGCTTCAAATCTTGACTTTAGAACATTTTAGCCAAGTGATCCTGAGTAAATTGATTAATGTCTTCGTGCTTTAGTTTTCTCACCTATAAATTGAGAATAATAATACTACCTAATGCACATATTATATGAGTCTTAAATAAGTTATATGCACTTAGAATAAACCCTGGCACTCAGTGAGCATTTTATACATATTAGCTACTACTATTGCTACAGTTTTTATAATTTGTTCTATTATATCTATTTCATTGGCTCTGCCTCAATATCTATCCTCTTCCATTTAAGTTACTACAACAGCCTCCATGGAGAGTATTTCTCCCCAATCTTCGCCTACTTCAAGTTCATACACACTATTACCAGCATGACCTTAACAAACGAAGAACTGGTTATATCATTCTCGATTAAAATTCTTCAATTTTCTCCATCTTCCCCAAGAGGAAGTTAGAATTATTTTTATAACAATTACATCTTTTTGTAAGCTGACAGCTTCCTGTCCCTTTAGCCTCATCTGTTCCCACTTGTCATCTTGAACTTGATGCTTTAGCCATATGGAACAATTTGTATCTCCTTAAACATATTCTCATTCTTTCTATGAGCGTATCTTTGCACATTCTACTTAATCTGCTTGTTATACTGACTCTTTAACAAGGAAATTCAATTCATTCTTCAAAACTCAGTTATCCAAAAAACGTTACTAACTTTCTCCATTTGTTTTATGTGTTCTATGACCTCAATATCAATACACTTTTACTAGTTCAAAGCATTTTTACATTGCATTAAAATCATCTATTTGTTTCTCAATATTGTCTGTGAGCTATCTCATAGTTATTCTCTACATCATCTTAGAACTTTCAGATTCTACCACAGTAGCACTGTGAATACTGTAGATCCTTTGCTAATGTTGGTTAGGAGTGATGCAATTATTTAAATCACATGACTTCTTGTACACTGGTAAGACTTGTGGATTATGAGACAAACCCCAAAAGAACAATTTATTCTGGAAGGTACAAATTAACAGTAAAGAGTAAGAGAATTTGGACCTTGGGTGGGGGTTTGTGAGATGGTACTTGAAGAAATGAAACATTACCCAATCCTTGCTATATGCAGTATATGTGTGTGTGTGTGTGTGTGTGTGTGTGTGTGTGTACACACACACATATACATATATGTATCTATATATACTCACACATATATAAAATTTATATACATACATATATATATACACGCACATATTTAAAATTCAGAAATACAGTTACAACTATAATCAATTAAGAAGTACGACTACAACTATATACTTTCCAAACCCCTTCACTATTGTAGTTGCTTCTTAATTCAACCTTGATCTCATCTTTATGTCCCTCCTTTAGGCTGGATTCAGAATTGTGTGCTGCCATTTTAACTTGGTATTATATGTCAAAGATATTCATACTTCTTTTAATAATTACTAGAAACTATGATTTGATGCCTTCATAATATCATATTTGCGTAAAACAATTTGCACAAAGTTTGAGAAAAATAATATCACAAACTAAGAAATTAAAAATAGGACCTTGACCTTTATAAGAACTGAATTATCAGCAGTTTCCCAATACCTATATTAAAATTACTGAGTTTTCTTGTAAAAAAAATAGAATCAATGACCCCCTTTGAGATTAGTCTTGAGATGAGAAGGAGAGCAAAAGCTCTGTGACCACAGGTAGGTGATGTAACACAGAATATCCTCGACTAGGAAAGAGATGGATTTGTAGTTATACAGTAATGAAAAGCTACTTAAACATGGTGCTCATAAGTCATATGATTTATGCAGTAAATACTTCAGCTCTGTAACTAGTTTGTAGAGTTTAAATAGGGAGGCAAATATAATAGTCTTTGCATTAGTTGAGATTTTAGTGTAAATTGAAGTTCTGTTTATTATAGGGACCAATTTCTTCATTATAATTACTCTTGTACTGTTGGACAATTGAGTTATATAAATTTTTTTCTATCTTAGAAATTATTACATCAACACCTTTTACCAAGAGTTTGGCTGAATTACTGATTACTTTTCTCATTAATACTTCCCAGTATTAACAGCTAAATGGGAAAATGTAAATTATGTTACGGCTTTTCGTAAGTATAAACAAATTATCTTTAAAAAGCTCATTTTGTTTACATGTTCTTGTTCCCCACAGTTTATAATATGCATTGTCTATCTCACTATACCTTCATCAATAAAATAATTTCATATTTTGATAGGGAAATATTACCCTATTCCTTAAATTACTCATTTCATTTGAGAGAATCTCTGGTTTTGCAACATGTGTTTTTAGATTTTTTTCCCCTCAAATAGTCTTATTTATGAGTTTACAGAACTTGCAGCTTTTCTGTTAGAAGTGTGTATGTGTGTGTGTGTGTGTGTGTGTGTGTGTGTGTGTGTGTGTGTGTGTGTATGTAAGCAAAAACTGCTGAAACATAAAATCTATTTTTAGATCTGAGTATATATTTAGGAAAGTTTCAATTCATACAAATAAACACAAATTTTCATGTCTAGCAGAAAGTATAAAGGAAAATTAAAATAGAGATTACTTTTGGATTTTTAAAATTATTTTTATTCTATTTGTGTTTTCAATATATGCATGAGTGTCTTATTTTTATAACTAATAAAATGGTTATTTTTTAAGTCATAATTTCTACCATTAGGTAAACAATTATGTGCAATTAAAGTGTACAATTTGATGAGTTTTGACAAATATATACACCCATGAAGCCGTCACCCCAATCGGGATAAAAACGTTTTCATCACCCCCAGAAGTGTCCTGACATCCCTTGCAGTCAATCCCTCTTTCTACCCCTGCTTGCCCAGATCTGTTTTCCTTCATTATACATTAGTTTGCATTTTAGAAAAAATTAATATAAATGAAATCATACAGTTTGAATTGTTCTCCGTTTAGGTCTTTTCACTCAGCAAGAGCATGAGCGTTGGAATAAAATGGTCCCATGCTGAACGGCCAGGTCGCTCTTCCGCGTGTAACCTAAGATGTGTTGGGAAATGTTTATGGGCCTAAATCACATCACCTTTAAGATGGTGATGTTAATACTAATTTTGAAAGGCAATCCGAATATAAGAAAATTTATGAACTATATACTACATCATTGGGAATATGATAAAAGTTGAATATTGTTTGCTTAATAAATGTTATTTAGGTCTCTTGTCCATATTAATTTTCAGTTTTATCTTTTCATCTGATATCCTAGATGTCCTAACTTCTTTTCTGTATTAGGGTTCTCCAGAGAAACAGAGGAGTTGGTTCATGAGATTACGGAGGCTGAGAAGTTCCACAATCTGCCATCTGTGAGCTGGAGACCCACGAACACCAGTGGTGCGATTCCGTCCAAGTCTGCAGGGAAACTGATGGTATAAATCTCAGTCTAAGGACCAAAAACAGTAAGAGGTCCCAGCTCTATTAGCGAGGTTGGGGGTGGGGGTGGGGGGAACAGTCAAATACTTGCTTCCTCTGACTTTTGTTTATTCAGGCCCTTAAAGGACTGGGTGACACCCACCACCCAGAGGAAGGCATCCTGCCTTATTGACTCCACCGAGTCAATGCTAATGTCATCCGAAAACACCCACACGAAAACACCCACACTCCTAAGTAACATGACCCCAGGCACCACGAGGCCAGTCGAGGTGAGACGTAAAATTAAGCCCATTTCCTGTGTTCATGTCAATAACCGTTTTCAACTGAACTCTTTCCACCGCCTAATTCATTATTTTCCTTTATGGAGATGTATTTTCAATCCCTACCACCTCCAACCTCCCCCAAACCCCTGTAAGGTAGAGGTTACATAGGCAACGCACGCAGCAGTGAGGCGGATGGGGTGGCAGATGGAAAACTACAAACAGGCGCAGTGCCAGGCGCTCCAACTGTTCAGCAAACAAAGACCATTACCAAGCCCTCGGTGTGACACTCTCCTTCAAGGAGACCACCAGCACTGGACAGCAAGTCGGTTCATCACAACGCTTCCCGTCTAGGGATCAGCCAGTCATCCTTACTGGAATTATTCCTGTTCTACATGGCGTGCCTCTCCTGCAAATGGTGCCTTCGACGGCACCACAAGGCTTTACAACTGGTTTTGTTTACTGACATGAAATAATGCATAACGTTGCTTCAAACAAAGAAACACACTTCACAGTGAAAGAGATGTGACAAACTCGTGGCCAGGAGATCCGCTGTAATATACGGCATCATCTAGATGCAGATGACCTGATAGAAATTTGGAATTGCATGTAAAAAGGTTGGTGCCAGCTTAGGTTGGCACACTTTTCTCCAGGATGGTATATGGGATATTTATTGAACCAATGACCAGCATATGTTGCAGCATCTGTAAATGTTAGGATAGATGGGTCTAGAAAACAGAAAGTTAGACTTGACCTCTCTCACCATTACTCCCAGTAACTCTCCTGTGGAATTTGTCCTTCCTACACTCATGACTTTACAGATGTCAATGTTACCTCCCAGGAGTAGGAAGCTCCCACCAGTGAGTGGGTAAAGATTTCTGAACCTGAAACCCGCTGTGGTCAGGGTATTTTGGGCTCCTCATGCTACTAGACTTTGGACACAGAAATCAGTTACTGCGCTGGCAGATGTGATTGACTGATCATGTCGAGAAGATGGGGTTGTTACTACATAATGGTATCAAGGAACAATAGGTTTCAAATTCACATGGAGGTGTTTTGGTGCTTCCATTCTTGGTGATTACAGTGAACAGGAAATTGTAGCAATTATGGCCTGACAAAGAGAAGAGAAGCGAGGCTCAGATTAGTCCGTAATTAAGGTCTGTGCTATACCAGCAGGCAAGTCACCTGGTCCAGCTGAAGTATTTGCTAAGGGTAAGGGAATTTTAGAAAAGGTGGCGAAGTAGACAGATAATGAAATATCGCCTTGAGACAAACTAAAGCAATGATCACTGCAGTGTGTTAACACTAACCTCCACATTACTTGTTTTTTGAGACACAGGTGAATACCACATTGAAAAATGAATGCCAGAGTAGACATAAAGAAACAGGAAGAGGAAAGGAATGTTCTGTGGAGGAAAGATTTGAGACTTGTGGACCAACTAAGCTTCCAGTTTGGTCCTGAAGGTCAAAATTCATGGCTTTTTGCAATAGGATGGAAATCTGTTCATGCATCTGACTCAGTTATTCTTCAGCATTCTGTAGACCAAAGTCGGTGCTATTTTTAGGTGAAATTTTTTCAGATATATTGCTACTTGCTCTTTTGTGAGCCCTCACTAAGGAGAGGCATATGGACACAACAGAAACTTCCCAGCAAGCCATCTGCAATATCTATTACATCCATTTATTTCCTCCATATTTACACACTTTCTTCAATTCTGATCTAGAATGACATCCAGCACTTATTGATAAAAAGCTGTTTCTGAGCTTTAGGTGCATCTACTACTTCAGCATATCAAAAAGGCAGAACGAGAATGAGCCTAAATAAAGATTCTAGCTCCTTCTATTAGTGAATTTACTTATCTCCCTATGGAATATGAAGTTATTTAATGTTAAATTATCAAAATAAACAATTTTTTTAAATTTATTTTTTTCTCTATATTTTTTATCTATTTTATCCATTCAGCAGTAGAAATGAAGAGCATTACCGCGAATTATCAGTTGACTACTTCTCACATAAGGACTTCATGGTGTTTTTAAGGCAAGAGATTATATACGCATGAGAAAGTATGACTGGAAGCCATCAGGAACTACATATAATATCTGAAAAATAATGAGAAATGCATTTACTAGTTCAGAAGACCAGTTTATAAAACTTACTGACTAAAGTGTTTTGACAGGCAGTAGAAATTATAGGTAGAGAATTAATAGCATTTCCAAATTTAGCCAGAACATAATGCCTCACTTTAATGTCTTATTAATAATATACTCCAGAATTTTCAGACCAATGTATAAGAAAAAGAGGACATATTTTATTTGAATTAGTAGGACAGTTTTGCATTAATTTCATGTCAGGAGTATATGCAACTAGCTATAATACAATTTAAGAAAGGTTTTCCATTAACCTATTAAACTGAAATTATCAATTTCAAATTATCTAATGATAGAGTTACTATAGGCTTTTAATTTAAAAAAAAAAAAAAGGAAAAAAGGAGCATCAGAAGTAAAAGTGAAGCCATTAACTAAGTGAAAATTTATGGAACTGTTCACAGAAACTGCATACCAACATGCCCCTCCCCCAGTTTTATGCCTCTGTTTAATGAGAGAAGAATTTGTTTTTATCAGTGATTAATCCCTTCACAGGTATCTGAGTCACAGCCACACTTGCCTTGTCAGTACTCTTTCTCTATCGAATATTCCCTCGTTATGCTATTTATTCCTCATCCTCCTTTCCCCAGTATCCATTAAAAGAGCATTTAAATTTTTCTTTGGAAATCACAGCTCTTTATAGTTACTGTCTTATTCTTTCCTTCCCCTTCTCAGCCATTTTTGTAGGTCCTCTCTTTATCTCTCACTCATTATCCCAGTCACTTCAACACAGAGTCTGTTCGTATCACTTCACTAACACAGCGCTAATTCGATTCCTTTCGGCAGATATATATTAAACTCTTACTCTCTGACAGACACCGTGAAAGGCTTGAGGAATGCACCTGTGAAGAGGACAGGAAAGGCCACTGCTCCTCTCGTAAAGAACAGAGAATAAGTAAATAAATATAAATATTAACAAATAGGGATACGTTTTAAAGAAAAGTGATTTGGTGTAGAGTTACCTACCTAGTGAGAGAACTTTTTTCTTTTCTTTCTTTTTAATAGATGTCAAGCTGAGATCTATAGCCAATCATATCTGAGGGGGAAAAAAAAAACATTCTTGGAAAAGGCATAAGCATAACCAAAACATTAAGGTGACAAAGAATTTGTTGTGTGCCTGAAAAGTAAATAAGGGCCAACAGGAATACAGTCTAGTGAGTAAGGGAAAGAGGCCAACAGAAGAGGATGGTAGTCAGTCTCTAGATCATGAATGCCTTATAATCCGCAGTAGGAAGCTATGTTTTTTTCAGAATCGTAAAGAAAAGTCACTGACATTTTTTTTCTTAAATGTATTTTTAAAAATACATTTATTTTAATTAGCTTCAAGTAATAGTACATTGGTTAGACAGCTATACAATTCATAAAACGATCCCATCAATTGCTCTCTCCTTCCCCAGACCCTCCGCCTAGCCAACATATTAATGCTAATGCATTCCCTCTGCTGTGCTCCCCATCCCCGTGACCATCCATCAGCTACTAATTTGTACTTCTTTAACCCTTCACCCCATTTTCCCAGTCTCCCAACCCCCCTTCCCTTCTTTCTGTCACCAAATTATCCATTATATTTGTGAGTCTGTTTTTGATTAGTGTTTATCTTTCTCTGTCTGATTTAAATACCTTTTAGGTCTATTTAAGCAATTTCTTTTTCCTTCCCCTTCCTTTTAGCCTGTGTGTGCCTTTTAATCTGAAGTGAGTCTCTTGTAGGCAGCATGTAGGGGTCTTGTTTTCTTATTCATTCATCCACCCTATCTTTTAGTTGGAGCACTTAATTCTTTTTCATTTGAGGTACTTATTGATAGGAATGTAGTTGTTACCATTCATTAATCCTGTTTTTGATATATGTTTTTTCTTCTTAACGGAGTGCCTCCAACATTTCCACTTCTTAAAGGAGTTCCTCCAACATATCGACATTGTAATACTGGCTTGGTGGTAATAAATTCCTTTAGCTTATTTTTATCTGGGAAGCTCTTTACTTGCCCTTCAACTCTAAATGATAATTTGGTTGGATAAAGTATTCTTGGTTGTGACATTTTTGAAATACGGAACAGATACCATGTGACTTTCTCTTTAAAGGTGTTGAATGGAATGAAGGGGCACAAGGAACAAAGGTAAGAACAGAGACAGGTGGAGTGATAACAGAAGCTTAAACTAGAATAGTCAGTCATAGGTTAAGTCAGAGAAAGGGAGGAATGCAGATATATTGTGGAGGCAGAAGGTTTGTTAAGGGACAAGGACTTAGGAAGTAGAGAACGGTAGGATCAATGAGCACACTCAGATATCTGGCTTTGATAAGTGAGTGTATGATGACGCATGAATAGTAACAATTCAGGGGACCTGTAAATATGGGGGCTGGGGAAGAAAGAAGTCAAGAATTCTGTCACATGACCTCAAATGACAATGAATGTTTGTGGAGTTTCCCTTTTCACTTGACCTCAGTTATTTGAGCCAGTGAATTACTCCCTCTTTCAAATACATTTCTCCTTCAGATTCTCAGAAACAACACAGTTTTGTTTGTTTGCTTGCTTGTTCCTTCTACATGCCAGGCAGCTAATTACTGTTTTTTGTTTTTCAGTTATCTTTGTATCTAAGAGCTCTACATTTTTGGAGATTTACAAGATTTTGTCCTAGGATTTTTTTTTTTTCTACTTATCTTATACGCTTTGCTTAAATAATGTAATCTACATCCTTCTTATACAGTTTACATGCTGGCAGATCCAAAATATATATCCCTCAGACTTCCATTATGAATCAGACTAGGATCTCCAACTGTTTCCTCAATAACACTATTTTGGTATCTAAGAGCCCTCAACATCAAAACATTCCAAACTCACTTAATAATCTTCCCCTCACCTAGAAAAATATCATCACACTTCTAGCTGTTCATGTCAGAAACCTAGAAGTTATTTTTGATTTCTCTGTTTTCCACACCAACCTCCCAATTCCACCAAAATAACTTATTCAAAAAAATGTGTTTTTCCAAATTCTGTGTTATGAATGATGACTTCAGTGACAAATAAAAAGAACATGAACCCTGTACTTGTAGACTTTATCTACTAGGGAAGGACAACATGTTAAAATATAATCACAAATATATGGACATATTTATAAATTTTTATATAAAAAGGGATATGCTGTATCTTTTAAATGTTATTATAAGGTGACCTAATTTAGATTAGAAAGATACAGCATAAATATCTCTGAGGAAGTGTTATGTTACTTTTATTTCCCAATGTTTTTTAATCAAACCCCATCTTTCCATACTCATTGGGCAAGTCCCCATGTCCCTTGGATTTTCCTATTGCACTCTAAATGATCTTTCACCATTCCCTCTTGTCTCTCTATATTCCAGTTAATACTCAGAAAATAAACTTATAAAATAAAAATCTCCACAAATAGAAAATGTTGTCTTCTGACAACGTAAAACCTAGAAGAATGTTTTATTTAATCTCATTACAAAACTCAAGACTGTACATATCTTCATTTCAGAACTTCATTATCCCAACTACTACCTTCTTTTACTCATCATCTTTGTTACCTCTTCTTGGCACATTTCTGTTCCACTCTGCTCCCTCTTCTCTTGAATAACTCAGTTTTTAAGTCTGATATTTCCTTATGTATATCTTCCCTTTATGCTATCCTTCCCCCAAATATATGCAGTCCAACCACTAGACTTTCTCTTCTTGAAATCATGACAATTGCAATTCAATCATTATCTTCTCTGACACATTATAAACTCAGATAGGGCAGGAAATGTTATTGTTTGCCATTATCTATGTCTCCTGTGCCGTACCGAGAAACTCAATAAACGATTACTAAATGAGTGAATGTTTCACTCTTAGAGTCATCTACAGTTGAATCAGGTTCAGTATAGTGATGAAATACGCACAAATTCATCGCAATTCAGTCAAAATATCTGACAAAATGATTAATTTCAACACTTAAATGAATACATGGGTAATAATTTGATATTATATAATTATTACTGGAAGATTCCTAACGTAAAGTGTAAACTGATTCTTTAACTTAGTCTAATTCAATTTTTTAAAAATTATTTACTGAAATTTTGTATCAATATTTGATAGTTTATAGTGGATATTATTTTCACACTAACATTCATATATTTCCTTTAATATGCTAGTCACTTATTTGCTCTAATTTTGTTAGGATTAAAACTGCTTTATATTCAAAGAAAGTGGGCTGATGAAATGTGGTAACTATTATGTGTAGGTACTGGAAAATAGAAATGTTCATCCTTTAAATTACATAAGGCTTCATTCATTTTTTAAATTATTGACTTGAATATTATAGATGTTATAGATTTATTCAACATCTTTACAATTTACCTCTTGTAATACATAGTGATATTACAAAGGCTAGATATGTGGTGACTCTGATGATATAAATTCTAGAAATTCTTATAAAATGCAGAAAGATAAAATGTTAACAAAATAATATAAAGAAATAACTTGTCTAAATTACTTGGGTTCTAAAATTTCATCATAATTTACTCTGCTTATTAGGTTTATATCAGAAAACATAAATTTTAATATAAAAATTAGAGTCATCTATTATAGTAATCCCTAGTGCTAGTCCATGGAATAATTCCAGGCTGGTTATATGAAAATCGCCTGAGGAACTTTATAAAAATATATATTAATGTGCCTCACTCCTAGAGATTCTAATTAACAGGTTGAGAGGAAAGCCAACATTAAAAAAAAAAAAAAATTAGCATAAAGCTCCCAAAGGGATTCTTAAGACCACTCAGCTCATCCAGGTTTGAGAATCGATAATACTATTTAGAGGTTACAAAACTGGCTGCTTGTGGGCTAAATCCAACTCACAGAAATGATTTCTTTGGCCTGTGGAGTGTTTTCAAATGTTCTGAATAAACATAAAACACTTGCATTTACAGTTTCTCTTAAAAAAGAAAAATCTGACAAAAGAGAACCTGAATTATTGAATAATGGCAGTGTACTACAGCTGTTAGCAACTGCTAACACAATATATGCATCTCATAATTCTGCAACTATGTAATTCCATGACTTGGAAGTTATGTACACCATTGCTCCTGACCTTCCTTTGGTGACATCAAGCCCCATAATTCTCCTGGATGCAAGGGGGGCTGGGAACTGAAGTCACAGCCTGCCAGCTCTTCCAATTCTACAGTACAGAAGAGAGGCTAAGAGTTGCTGGACAGATAGCTTATCTTTGCCAAACTCTCAAAATTTATAAAATGAAAGATGCACCTAGAAGGCTGCATAGTTCAAGAAAACAAGAGAGAACATTTTTCTTTTATGTTTTTTGTTGTTGTTGTTGTTGTTCAACATGCATAAAAAGTAGAGACTACATGGAAAGTTCTATCATGCCAACATCATACATCCATGTTAAATTCTTGACATGAGAGGCAACTGAGTTTGACTTTTGATCCAGCTCAAACCTTGGTATTAGGGAGCAAGAAAAGATCACAGAAGGTAAGAAGATTTTCCTAAGGCCACACAAAGAATTAACAGCAGAACCAGGTGAGGGGGTGGGGGGGAAGAAAAGAAAACAAGAAATGGCTACTAACTTCAAGTTGAGTCCCATTTCTATTACACTTTTCCTCTCTACCATTACAAAACTATATAAAATATGTAGATAACTGTTTGCAAGTCTATACATATATTCTCTTTCTACTTATATGTTAACGAATATTTATTATTTTTATCTTCATAGTATTTCTCTTCCTTCTGAAAAGAGCATTTCACTTCCTATTCTTTCCCATGATTATTATGGAGCAGCAATTAGTGTACCCTGCTATTATGACCATAGGACTGAACATGCTACACAGCCTGTTACATCAGAGTACACATCCACAGCAAGGAACTTGGCCTACAATGGTTAAAATTACATAAAGTGGACCAATCAGTGATCCTTCTTGGGAACAGAATGGAATAACAGGAGGACTACCCATACTTGGCCCTTCCCTTCCTTTTGGTGATGGATCATTTTATATGATCCCTGTACCTCATCTTCTCTCCAAATAAGTCAAAAACTGATAATAATATTTTATCTGAAATTTTCTCATCCTCTGAAATTTTCTCATCCTCAGAGAGCTGGGGCATTAGGAAAATGGCCTGAAATAAACATAATGGACCCAAGAAAGGTCATATGGATGGGAGTAGGAGTGAGGGCATATCTACCTCTCTATGGTTAATGTGAGAACTTTGCACAAGTTTCCTGAAAGTTGAATAAGTTGAATGGTCATTGCTGAAGATGACTGGGATGTAAGCTGTCTTCCTACAGCTGCCCACAATTTCAGCTCAAGAAGAGAGTTTGCTCCAGATAGCAGCAAACACCAACAGATAGAGGACAGCAAAAGCACCCGAGTATAAGACACTGTTTATGAAGATAAACTAAGCAAAGAGATAGCTAATCTCAATGGGTAACACTAGGAAAAAGGGGTGTTTTCCTTTGCCCTTCCCTCTGTCCCAATATCAGAGAAAATATTCATGGTATGAGGGGCCACATGATACCAGTATCTTTCTTCAGAACACTGGAGCTGCAAGTTTAACCATAGGTCTAATATTAGTGGCATTTAGAAGGGTTTTGGTTTGAGTTTTTCTTTTTGAAATAAATGGGGCCCATAAAAATTAACATAGTTTTCGGCCATTTGATTTTAACTCTGAGGCAGTCTGTGACACACTCAAGAATTATGTCCAAACTTGTTACATGTAAATTGGTTTGCTATGGCCCAGTGAGCACCACAAGGGGGCAGAGTTGCCTAATCCCGTCAATCAACCAAAGTCTGCACTTAGAATCCATTCAGTATACAGGCTTTTCTCTTGGTATCTGAACTTTTGTTCCTGGACTTCACACATGTAGTAGATTGGTGTAAAATTTCTGAGATAGGCATGTATTCATATCTGTCCTAGCTTCTGCAATTTTCTTTCTAGAAGTTAGGAACAAAATAGATTCATATAGCAACTGTACCTTACTACTTAGAGTCTGTAGCTTTTTTGCATTTTACAGATATGTATATATCATGGTATATATGTATATGTATATATAGAGAGAAAGAGAATATTGTTTGCATAAGTACACACATACATATATACATTTATATGTATTTATATGATGTATATATTTACGGAGTCAATGATTGTAGGTCTAAATGATTGTTGGTAAGTTAGTCAAACTTCTCCCAAGTTCTGAATAAACTGTGTTTAGGCCAATTTTAAATGATATATGTTGACACATGTACTCATGGCATGAATTAAAAGTTTAGGTCTAAAACTCCCCCAGCTTTGACAGAGGTCTTTTAAAAACATCCTGAATGAATATAGTCATAGTTTGTATAAAGCTACTACTTAACCTGGTTGAGCTGTGCAAGACATCTAGCCAGGTCACCATGAGGTCAATGGCTGTAACTGCGACACTCCAATGTCATGTCATAGGAATTCTGTCTTGTTTAGACCTAGTTCTAAGAGTTTTAGTTGACTCAGTGGTGGCAACTATAAAACTGGTGGTTATGAAGAAGTAAATGTAGAAGTCAGGAGGAGGAGAGAGAAGGAAAGTAGATGGAAGAGGGGGAAAGGAGGAGAAAAAGGAGAAATGTTCACACAAACGGAAGAGAGAACATGGTTTTCTCAACAGTGCTTCGATACAATATCAGCGAAGAGAAGTATAATGGGAAATAATTCATCAAAATAGTTATGTTTTCTTTTTTCATCTTCCTTGTAAGTATCTTTTCCCTTAATAATTAAAACGAGATTTTGCTTCTGGAAAGATTTGCATTATTAATGAAGAAACGCAAAGAAAAACGAATGCCAATGTTCCACCGTTAGCTTTCAAAATAATTTCTTTCAGCTCATTACCAAGATAAAAATTTGAGTGCCAGAAATTTTACCAAAAAAAATTTTTTTTGAGAATATAATGACCAAGTCCTGGCGCTAGATAAGACTGAGAAGATTGGTATGTATTTCTTAATGTTTTATTTCACATATATAAAGTTTATGTATGTAACTATTTATTTATTTATTTATCTTATCTATCTATTTATTTATTTTAGGCGAGGCAACCCTTGGTTGACCTCACAGATTGCAAGGACCTTGTCAGCTTACAATCCCTTATTTTTTATTTCTTACGCCTAAAGCACCTGGTCTTCCTAGGTGGTCTCCCATCCATGTACTAACCAGGCCTGACCCTGCTTAGCTTCCAAGATCACATGGGATCGGGCTTATTCATAGACTATGGCCGTAGACTATGTATGTAACTTTAATAAGTTTTATATATTTATATAAATACATTGTATTTATATAAAAATTTATATATATATATAAAACTTTAATTCATGGCTCTTACATTTTTTTAAAATAACAAATGTCAACAGGTATTATATTTTTAGTGACTTACTATTTAAAAGAGCACTGAGAATTTTTTCAGATAGAATTCCTTCTCTTTTATTCTTTGTCAAAGCTTCATATTATTTTAAGGCAGAAAGATCTGCAAACTTTAAAACAGAAGTGCTTGAAAATTGCCTGAAATAATTTGTTTGTTTGTTCTCTTGTTGCAGGCGTTTTGGTGTGCAGGTAATAAATCTGATCCTCCCCCACTTTTCTTATGCTTCTCATGGTCATTCAAGCACCAATGGTACAATAAAGTCTTGATAGAAAATCCAAAATAAAAATAGCTTTGATTCAACTAAACATCATGCATACTGTGAATGGTTGACTGGAAATTGAGGACACAAGATTCAAGGAGAAGTATCAGAAACCTGTCTTCAGCCCTCTGTTCTGGTGTACTTAATGGGAGAAAAGGCTTCTAAGGTTGCTATATCTTAAGCCAAATTGTACTCCACTGAGTCAACATTTAAGATTTTTTTATTGTTCTCCCTTTGTTTCTGGGAATTAAAAGAACTTCCTAAGATACTTCTACACATATTTTTCTATGTCTTTTCTAGCTTTGGTCAGGAAAAAAATTTGAAAGAGTGTGAAATTGCAAAAAATTATCAAGTTATCTGATTCTATGGAGGTTTGCATCTCTCAAGATCTTTGAGGTATTATATAATTTGACACATTGTTGGGAATTGGTAGTAATGCACATAATTCTTTCACAGAAATTAAATAAATTTTGTCCAGAGGACGTACAATTCATTCTAGCCCTCTCTTGTGAAAAATGTCAGTCTTGCATGTGTTAAATTCACGTCAGCATTCCTAATTGCATGTGTATGCAAACATTCACTGGATTATTTTTTTAACTAGTTTATTACGCCCTGCTGGTTCTTCCATTTGTGTATTTTCTGAATAGAATATCTATCATGTGTTCATTTTACATTTATATAGGAGTCATAATTTTTCCCTTTATAAAAATTATCTTTTTATAGAAGCTCAAGATATAGAAAAAGCCAGCACTATGGTTGGGGGAGGGGCTGACCTTAGGAGGGTGAATTTCACACCAACATCTTTAATGTGTCTAGCTTTCAATATAGGTTAATTATTCAGTAATCTAAGTAAGAAGGTTTCTCCAAGAACAGTCGACTAGACAACTGAATTCTAAAGGAGGCTTTGGGTGGGTGGCACCGATGAACCGCGGCTCCATAGCACTTGCATGTCACCAGTGCCCCCTTTCTCTGGGTCAGGGATGCACGGTGATTAGTGTGGAGGTTTGCTTCCTGGGAGTGGATTTCCTTGGTAGTTGTTTCTGTCCCCTGGATTTCTGACCCCTACCTTCTGAGTCATACTTCCTTTTCCATAAGAAATAGCCCATGTTTGTGGGTATAGAATTTTTAGCTCATACTTTCCTTATAGTTTTGCTTATTAATATACCAGCTATATGACTGTCATACACATTAATTAAAATTCATTCATTATGTGTGTTCAAAGCATTTGGGGCTCTCATTAAAGAAATCTTACTCAGGGCATACTATGTGCCAAGTAGTGTTGTAAGTACTGGAGGTACAGGAGTATACGAGACAGTTAATGAATCCAACTTAATAAAACCCATATCCTTACGGGGCAATAGGAGAATATGCAAGTAAAAGGTTCAATGAACAAGATAAAAGATGACTTAAGATAGGAATGAGTACTAGTTTCTTGATAGGAATAATATAGAATAACTTTGTGGCAAGAGAAATGGGAGGGACGTAGCAATTACACCATTCACAGAGGTCAAGGGAGGCTTCTTGGCAAAGAAAATATTTGAGCTGGGACCTTAAAGATGTGGAAAGTGAGACAATAAAGGTCCCAGGAAAAGAGAGTACCAATCATAAAAATGTGAAACCATAACCATCTCAGCAATTTTAATGTGGATGTTTTCTCCACAGCACTGAGATAAATATTAAAAATCTTAGAATATCAAATATTATTGACTGTTATCTAGAGTTTGAACTTTGTATCTGCTAGATTAGTAACATCCTAAACTGGTTGAGATACTAGTTTGTTCTAATTATTTTGTTTTTCAATAAAGGTGGATCGAGGGGAGAAAGGTTGATGGAACGTTGATAATATTACAGTACTCCCTGTCTAATACCCACTGTCTACTTCTTCTTTACCAAAGGAAATCTAATTTTGTTGGGAGAACTGATCCTCCACACTTGAAAAGTTATTTTCCAGTTTTTTATCTGTCAAAACAATTACCATGAATTTAGTGGCTTAAAACAGCACACATTTATTATCTTAAAGTCACATAGGTCAGAAGTCTGGTATAGGTTTCCGCAGGCTGGACTCAAAGTGTTGGTACTGTGCATTCCTTTCTGGAGTGCCTAGAGAAAACTCATTTCCTTGACTTTTCCAGCTTCTGGATAGTCCCTACCTTCCCTGGCACACAGCCATCGTCCTCCACCTTTAAAGCCAGCAACTGCAAATTGAGTCTTTCTCATGTCACAGCTCTCTGACCTGTCTTCCATTGCCAAATTGCTCCCTCTGACACATCTGGGAAGAACTATCAGTTTTTAAGCACTTGTAATGAGACTGGTACCCACCTCGAGTCCAGTTTAATATCTTCATCTCGAGGTCTTTTTACATCTTCAAAAATCTTTTGCCAGATAAAGTAACACATTTACAGTTTCTTGGGACATGGACATCCTTAGGAAACCATTATTCTGCCTACCACAGGCAGCCTTGCAAGATGGGTTGGTCATGTGGTCTGTTTTAGTCAACAGAATATAAAAGGAGTTCCTGTGTAACACTTCCAGGAAAGTCCCTTAACAGGAAAAGGACTCTGAGGTTTCCTGGGCCCTGCACTTGATCCTGTCCCATCCTGCTGCCTGAAACACGACCAGCAAGCTACACCTCCGTCAGGTACCATGGGAGCAGGAGACAAGTGCTGCAAAAGAGAAAGCCGGAAGGAGTCTCGCTTCAGTCCCCAGGCTGCCTGCATTTGAACTTCTTTTATACAAAAGAAAAGTCACTCTTTATTTATTTAAGTTATCATTTTATTGGATTTCTCTTAATAGCTTTAGGACAAATTCCTAACCAATATGCTTCATTAAAGTAAGGCTGACTTGGTTGTTACAAAAAAGGAAAGATCTATGTTGATTGTCGGATGACTTTCATTCTCATGATTGAATTAGATTATCCATTCAGCAATCGTATCCACTGGTGGCACACAGCCTTTAACCAGCCGAACTGACAAACCAGACAAATCTGGACGAGTTGAGTTATCTAGAAAGAGCTGATGTTTTATGAACAGCTTAACGGTAATTAAGCCAACAGTTAGACATCAATATAAATGTCAGTATTATAAGAAAATGGATTTTACTTCAGAATAATATGGGAATAAATTTAATTAGGATTGTAATTGCTTTTGAATCAGCAAATCTTAACTGTCATGAAGAAATATTAACATTTCAAATCTGTCACATATATGCTATTATATGTCTAACTTTAAAAAACATTATAGTCTCATATAAGATATCCAATGAATTGCATAATAGAATCCACTGATATCAAAGGAAGATCGTTGAGAGCTAAGTTTTAAAATAAAAGCTAACAATATTTCTTTTAAGTTAGAGTCTCAAATCTATTATTATTTATTTATGTCCTCTCTAGATCACAACAATTTAGAATGTTCATTTAATGTTTATCGCGAATTGTTTTCTATTTTATAAAGAGCAAAGTTACACAGTGGCTGATTAAAACAAATAATTTTTTAACGGTATTAGAGGAACTGAGATTATTAAATCAACCAATTGCATAGAAATTGAGCTTATTTTTCACATTTCAGAGGAATAATATTCTGCTTATTTTACATATCATGTCTTAGTAGTATGTGCTCTGTGAACCATTTCTGATTAAGTATAGCATTGTGTCAGTTTCACACCTTGTATCATAAGTTTTGCTACACTGCACTCACAATATCATCTGCCCTAAAATGCTTGGTCTAGTAACAGTCTTATTTTGGTATGCATTAGTAAATAGATGATTTGGTTTTGTAGCTTGGTTTGTTCATCCATTCTTATTTATCTTTTACAACTGGAATTTACAAGTGTTAGACAAAATTTTATATGGTATATGCATATCATTTATGCTAATATATTTTTTTAAATGTATCCAATTTTCTGTTCTTTATTTTTTAAAAATACCAAAATTGGGGGGTGGGGGAAACACATTATTTTCAACAGAAGGCTACTGTGGTGGGTTGAACGGTGGCTTTGCCTAAAGATATGTACCCATATTAATGCCTGGAATCTGTGAATGTCACTTGGAAAAAAGAATTGAGGACAGAAAAGGAGAAAACACAGAGACAGAACAGAAGGCAATGTGACAACAGAGACAGAGATTATTGGAGTGACGTGGCTGAAAGCTAAGGGAAGCCAAGGACTGCCACCAGCCACCAGCAGCTAAGAGACGGGCACTGAGCTTCTGGAGAGAGCACATCGTGCCAACACCTTGATTTTGGAATTCTGGATGTTTTAAGACACACTGTGAGATCTGTTAAAACAGCCACAGGACACTATATAGCTACCATTTTTAAATAATTTTAAGCCTTATCTACTATTGCTTGGTTTGTCATTTTTTTTTCAAATCAATTTGCTGAACCTATTTTTTTGTCCTGAAACTAACTGAAAAATTGTATATAAAGATTTTCTTAGAGTCAGATTAAAAGTGGTAGAGTAAATGTCTACTTTTTATTCCAGTCTCTCTGAAATCCCACTATAATGACAGCAAAGTGTTTTATTTATTTCTACTCACAAGGCCTAACAGAATAGGAGAGAAGATAACAGTAGACACATTTTGGAAACTGAAAAGCACAACAAAAATAAGTCATCACTGACTCAGTAGGCCAGAGAAAGCTGAATCCTAAAGCAGCGTGGAAAAAGCTGAGAAACAGCCTGAATCTCACAGCAGAATAAATCATCAAAAGAGGAGATTGGGAGAGAGTGTGTTTACAAATCTAGTAAAATACTCCACCACCTGCCTGTCCCCAAACCCCCTCCCCAAACCAGATCATCTGCCATCCTCTGGAGAGAAAGACAACTGCCCCTTCTCCCAAATACGCACGTGCACTCTAGCAGAAGACTAGAGATGCATTCTTTGAAGGAAGAAGAACAGCAGTTGTCTTTACAAGAGATGCCTGAGCCTCCTGTGCCTTGTAGGAAGGATTACCACACTAAAACAGAGAAGTTGAGAAAAAAACGTACTAACTAAATGTTGAAATCTCTGCTTCTTTCTGCTCTTGGTCCTCACTCAGCAATTTGACTAATACTCTCCAGCAGGAGGCTTGAAAATTGATCTCTGTGGACTCAGACCAATCAAAGAATAACAATACAAAGATACTGATGTCAGTGGTTCCCTTTTACAGGGCAAGCCAGAGTTGATAAACCAATCCCCTGCATATACCAGGCTGCCATGCAGCTTCCGGTGACTCCTTCTTCAATGTGAGGTGACGTCTAATAATAACTAGACACTGAGGGACACCTCTGTTGTAAAGATGGAAATCACAGGAAAATAAACAATTCACAGAGAAAATGGAAATATGTATCCTCAGTATCAATAGCCTAACAAAGATGATATTACAAGTATTAAAAACAGGATAAAATTAATGAAAAAACTAAAACAAGAAAGCAATTTCTGTATTTATAACTTTGTTAGCAAAAATATTAAGTATTAATTTATGAAACTGAAAAATAAAGTTGAGAACAATCTCCCTTAAAGTAGAGAAACACACAGATATAGAATGGAAAATAAGAAAAAAAAAATTGAAAAGAAGGAAATGGGAAAATTAAAAGATTTAGGCCTAAAGTTTAACATTCAAATACTAGAGATTCTAGAAAGGAAGAAGAGAAAAACAGAAGGAAATCATTAAATAAATAACGCAGTATATCTCATAGAATTGAGAAATCTGAGTTTCCAGATTGAAAGTATTTGTGAAGTACCCAGCACAATGATTAAAAGTAGACCTCCATTGAAAATAGTCCTGTCTGTTATTGTTGCTATTATACTGTCATTGTAGTTGATGTTGAAAAGTTTTTCTCCATTTTGGTTTTATTTTTATTTTTATTTATTTATTACTTATTTATTTAATTATTTAATTAAGTTTATTGGGGTAACACTGGTTAACATGATTATATAATTTTCAGGTGTACATTACAGTTTGACATCTATATATTCTCTTGTGTGATTACCACCCAAAGTCCAGTTTCCTTCAGCTACCCACTTCACCCTACCCCTATGCCCCTATATTTGACCCCCATTACCCCATCTACCTTTCCCCTCCTCCCCCACTCCCTACCTTCTGGTAACCACTAGTCCATTGTCCCTGCATCTGAGTCTCTATTCTGTTCATTTGTTGCTTTTAGGTTTATGTCCCACATATAAGTGATATCATGTGATTTTCAACTTTTTTCAGTCTGGCTTATTTCGCTTAGCATGATTATCTCGAGGTCCATCCCTGTTGTCGCAAATGGCAGTATTTCATCTCTTCTTATGGCCGAGTAATATTCCACTGTATAACCATTTTGGTTTTAAAGCTTCTTCCCCCACTTACATCCATTTGCCCTACCTCTGTCCCCTCAAACAACACAGATAAAGCTAATTCCTTTGTACACGACAGCCCTTAAAGATTAAAGGTAAGCCTCTGTATCTCTCTGACTCTTCTTATCCAAGCTAAGAAGTTGGGGGGTTTTGTTGTTGTTTTTTTTCCATTTCTCATCCAATATTATTTCCGCGTCCTTGGTCATCTTAACAATAGCACCTGCCAACTCTTCAGCCTTTCCCATGGAGACACCTCCCTCAGTCCCAAAACCTAATTGAAACCTTTATCTCCTCAGTGCAAACTCATCTCTCTTCCTCAACTTCTACCAGACTTTACTCTGTTTTCATTTCTCTCTTCAGCTAGAACATAAAAGGTATGTCTTTTGGAACAAACCATCTACCTACTCACTCTTCAACTGTGCCATCATCACTCTCATAGAGAATATCTCAAACCTATCTTTAAATTAGTTCGGTTGACTTTAGTGGCTATTTTCTCTTTTTACATAACCGATACACTTGATGTGTATTGTTTCAATCTTTAAAACATTGTTCTCAAAAAGTAACTAATAAATAAATCAAAATGTGTTGTGAAGTGAAACAAAGGATTAAACATAAAAGAGAATTGAAAAAAAAAAAACCTACACCAAGTCTTATCATCAAGAATTTTCAGAATTTGGGGCATATGAAATGCTAAAATATAAAAGTGGAAAAAAACATGTGAAATAATAAGGAATAAGTATTTTGTTGGGTTTTTCAATAGCAACACTAAAAGGTCGACAATGAAACAATGACTTAAAAAATGAGCAGAAGTGATTTTCAACTTAGAATCAATCCATATACAGACACATCATTAATTCAAATAAATTAGGGTAGAATAGGTATTCTAAATACGGGTACTCAAAAATTTTACTTGCATAAATCCTTTCTTAGAAAGCTTATTTTGGAGATCCTCTTTCAAAATCTAGGGGCGAACAAAGAGGAAGAAATAGGATTCAGAATATAAGAGAGATATTAAAGAGTTCCCTTGGAGGAAGGTTAAGGGAAAAAAAAAAACTTAAATGATAAATGTTCAACAAAAATAAATGATATGTCTCTAAAATCATTATTTCAGATGGTACCAGACATCTCCAAGAAAATGACATTGAGAAATACATTTATATTCCAACATACTGAAAAGCGTTAGAGAATTTCATGCAAAGAATATTTGTAGCTGAATTTATGATAAGTACATAAAAGACTAAACCGTACCTGCACTTTCGTTATGCTTTGTCTGTGACATGACTACTCTCATGTTCCTAAATCATTTAAATGCAATATTCAGAAATCAATGTACAATTTTAAAAGTTTAATAGGTTATAAGTATTGTAATAAATTTAATATCTTTGAACTAATGTATAAAATATAAATGATTTTAAGCATGGTCTTATAGTTTCATAAAAAAACACAAAAGTACTAGTTTCACCGAATCCCACACTTCGAACGTGATCCCAGTTTAGTCTGGGTCACTGCCTCTTTAATTTGGAGAATAACTAATAGATTTGTCACTTGCCACGGATAAGAAGCAGGTGCATGGGAGCCGGTGGTTTCAAATACGGCTGTCTCTCCTCTCCCACAGACAGCCCCAAAAGGTCAACTAGAGAAAATATCAACACAGATGCAACATTTGACTAAAAATCACCTTCAACTATTAAATACGCAACTAAATCTTTCCTCTTTTTTCATTTCTACTGGCATTTCCCAGGTAGTACCAAATGTAAAATAGGCTTACTGTGTATCAAACCAGAAAAAATGGGATGGATTTTTGCGCTGACTTAAGCATTGATAAAAACAATATGTCTTACTGTACAGTATACAATACAAAATTATCAATGTATACTTCATTATTTGATCTGAACATTAAATATTATATATCATAGGTTTCATTTTATTGGGTCTAATACCTGATTAAAATGAGATTTCTTAATTCAGTCTGCCATGCATCATGCTGCAAAAAAGGTTATGCCAACAGCTTTCCAGTAACTTCTGCTACTAAAATAGCCTCGTTTTCTCCATAAATTGTGAAATAAGTAGCTGAAAACCACGGGTCAAGCTAACTCACCATATGCCTTCTGAAATGATCCTTTTGAGAACCGAGAGAAAGCCGGCATGTGATTCCACTCTTCCAGTGCTTGGTTTCTTTAAGAAACATGATAATTTATTTAGAAATTAAACTTTGGAAATTATGGTCCTGATTTACATTTTTTGAAGTGATCTATTTCAGGAGATGTTAAAATAAAATACTGGTACTTTCAAGTTTTCCCAGAGGAATTTTCTATCTGCTGACATTTGGGGCCTAAAGTCCTGAAAGGACACAGAAGGGTGATTTTGTGCATCACCACAACCCCAAAACAATAATGACACTTTCAGGGTTTTTAAATATATATGTATTTTAGGGATCGTATTTGTTTGCTAGAGCTGCCATAAGAAAATGGCACAGAAATCTATCATCTCACATTTCTGGAGGCTAGAAGTCTGAAACCGCGGTGTCCACAGGTTTACTTCTTTCTGAGGGCTGCGGGGGAAGATCTTTCCCAGGCCTCTCTCTGGTCCGTAGACGAATGCCTTCTCCTTGTGTCTCTTCACCGGGCAAACACCCCGCACCTGTGCATATACCCAACTATCCCCTCTCCATAAAGGTGCCAGTCAGACTGGATTAGGGTGCACCCTAAACGGCTTCATTTCAACTTTAAGACCTTATTTCCTAATTTTCGACAAAAAAAGCCAAAAAACATACAGTGGAGAAAGGAAAGCCTCTTCAAAAAATAGTGCTGGGACAACTGAAAAGTCACCTACAAAAGAATGAAACTAGACTGCTGCCTATCACCACACATCAAAATTAACTCGAAATGGATTAAAGACCTGAATATCAAAGCTGAAACAATGAAATGCATAGAAGAAAACATAGAAACTAAACTCAAGGACCTTGGACTTAACGAGGATTTTATGAACTTGACCTCAAAGGCAGGGAAAGTAAAAGCAAAAATAAATGAATGAGACTACATCAAACTAAAAAAGCTTCTACTCAGCAAAAGAAATCATCGACAAGGTAAAGAGACAACCATCCGAATGGGAAAATATATTTGCAAGCAATGCCTCTGATAAGAGCCTAATATCCAAAATATACAAAGAACTCAAACGTCTCAATAACAACAAAAAATAAATGATCCAATCAAAAAATGGGCAGAGGACCTGAACAGACACTTCTTCCTAGAGGACATACAAATGGCCAACAAATATATGAAAAGATGCTCAACATTGCTAGCTATTAGGGAAATGCAAATCAAAACCACAATGAGATACCATCTCATACCTGCTAGAATAGCTATAATCAACAGGACGTGAAATAACAAACGTTGGAGAGGATGCGGAGGAAAAGGAACCCTCATACACTGCTGTTGGGACTGCAAATTGGTACAGCCACTATGGAAAACAGTATTGGAGGTTCCTCAAAAAACTAAGAATTGATCTACCATATGATTCAGCAATCCCTCTACTGGGTATTTACTCCAAAGACTTGAAAACCCATATCTGAAAAGATATTTGCACACTGATGTTCATAGCAGCATTATTCACAGTGGCCAGGACATGGAAGCCACCGAAGTGCCCTATGATAGATGACTAGCTAAAGAAGCTGTGGTACATACATACAATGGAATATAACTCAGCCATAAGAAGAAATGAAATATACCATTTGCGACAATATGGAGGACCTCAAGATAATCATGCTAAGCAAAATAAGCTGGACATAAAAAGTTGAAAATCACATGATATCACTTATATGTGGGATATAAACCTAAAAGCAACAAATGAACAGGACAAACAAACAGAGTCCCATAGTCATGGACTATAGACTAGTGGTTACCAGAGGGAGGGCAGGGGGGAGGCAGATGGGGTAAAAGGAGTCAAATATGTGGTGATAGAAAGAAATCTAGCTATGGAAGGTGAACACACAGTGAACATATAGACATATGCCTTGCTGTTAAAGTGTACAGATGAAACTTAATGGATTTCATTAACCAATGTCACTATAAAAAATAAATTAAAAAGAAAAAAGACCCTATTTCCAAATAAGGCCAGAGGCTGAGGTACTGGGAGTTAGGATATGAATTTGAGGTAGGGGGATATAATTCAACCCATAACAGGAATAAAATAATTATTTAAATCATTCCAGAAAATGTTCCACAGGCATTTATGTCTTTACTCAGAAAAAAAGAGTTATCGTCTTACCACAAAGAATTCTGACATCATGGAATTTTATGGATGTCTTCCTCTGAGGCAATCTAGTAAGTAAAAATTTATCAAATAGCTCTTGTCTGCATCTTTAGAGATAATTCACTTCATGCTACCCCTGTAGGCCATTAAAAAAAGAGTGAAAGGTACAAGTTCACACACACACACACACACACACACACACACTGTCTGATCTAATTTATCAGTTTAGTTATCATGAGAAAGCATCTTCCTATTATGTTTGTTTAATATAAAAGTGAAAGAAATTTTACTAAATTTGGCAAACTAAAAGGAATCATTTAAAAAATCACGATTACATGTGGATAAAAAAATAAAAGATATATTAATATATTTCAAACAAACCATTTTGATTGAGTTTAAAAATTGAAATAAGATAAAATTTCAAAGAAGTGCTATAGTTATTGGTGATACCATATTGTTATTATATCTGATATATTGTTATTATATCAGATATAATAACAATATAGTTAGTTCTATAACTTATACTACAGTATAACTTATCCATTCTTTTTATTTTCATTCAAACATACTTAAAGACTTCAAATTCCCTTACTATTATGCGATTGTTTATCAGCCATCAATTTCTATAGCTAAATGACACTTATATTTTTTGTTACAGAAAAAATAGTACTGTAGTTGAATAGAGGAAAAGCAATGTTCTAGAAATATTCTATTATCATATACATTTTAAAAATTGCCAAGGACTTACTGTTTTTGTTGATTTCATATCTAAACATTGCAAGGTTAGTTAAAGCACTTAAGCGAAGCTCTGTGTCCTCACATCCTCTATTCATCAACTCCTCTGGGTCCTGATATTTCATATCAGTAAACAGAAAACTGATAAACAAGTAACTGATCTATTGAACAAATAGGTGCACTATGTTTATATATGAATTAAAGTATTCAGCAGCATTCTCTACCTTGGAAAACCCTAAATAATGAGACCTTTAAAGAATATTGCTTCTAAAGCCTATGCTTAAAGGAAGGCTGATATGCAAGAACTTTAGTAAATGCTACCAGTAGAGTAAAAACCAGTTGGGAGAATGCACTATTTAAAATGAAACTGTTCACATTACATTTTAATATGATTAATTGCTTTGTTTTTGCTATTGAGGCTGTGACAGTCTTAAAAAATGAGAGACTGTTCATAAATTTCTTTTAAAAATTTTTTGTACCTTGTGTTTTCTATATGTTTTACTATATTTAAGATAGTATTAGAGTTGACAGTTTTGTTTTTATTCATTGCAGTAAAGTCCACTGACTTCTCGGAGAAAGGAACATGATTTCTCAGGCTCGTGCTCAACAAGAACAAGCCGAGGAGGCCGCGGGGAAGAGGAGGCGCTGACCACTGACGGCAGCGTTTAGAAAACCTCCTTATCTCAGAATCTGCAATGAGCAGGAAAACATATTCCATAAATAAGGGATAATGACCATTATTTAATCCATTAAAAACCATCCATTAAGTAGTCCTTTCCTTGCGTTAGGAAAGTTTTTGTACTTATTGCTGCGATACCGTTAGTACACTGCATTTAAAGTTTTCTTTTACACATCTATCTCCACACAAAATTGTGAACTTTTGGAATATAAAAAATAGCATCCCCATTGCCTGTCTCAGAGCTTGAAATGAATTAAATATTTTTGAAATGAATGCAGACATTCATATACTTCAAGCATCGCATCGTAAGCAGGGAAAGTTCCTAATTTTCATATTGATTCTCATCATAAACAATCTATGTATTACAAGCAAAAACAAATCTCCATTTTTCATGGAAATTTAAACTTTTGAAAATGGCATTTAAAATGCTTATTGATTCTTTGTTTTAGAAATGAATTAGAATGAAGAAAATTAACTTATGCTAAAAAAATCAACCGTCTGCAAATTCATTGTAAATTAGCCTCGGATTAATTAAACACACTCTGAGACTTCTCTCTCAAAAATTAGAAAATAGGAGGAATAAGTAGAAATCGAAAATTAGCAAGTATGGCAGTTCAATTAAAAGGCAACTGTTAGTATGTAAACAAATGTAACACTTGTTATACTTAATCAGAACTAAGTTACTAACGAATCTTTTCACAGATAATTTTTAAAATTCTTAACAATGCTGTCAATTATTAATAGGTCCCTCAAGCAGAAAGAATCCTTGGAAAATGCAATTTGCACTAGGTTATATCGGCTATTAGGAAATGGTAAAGGGAAAACAATTACCATTATTTGCCACAACCACTCCAACTCTACCCACATGTAATAAAGCAAATAAAAATAAGTCTACGGCCATGCCACCCTGAACAAGCCCAATCCCGTCTGATCTCAGAAGCTAAGCGGGGTCGGTCTTGGTTAGTAGTTGGATGGGAGACCACCTAGGAAGACCAGGTGCTGTAGGCATAAGAAATAAAAAATAAGAGATTGTAAGCTGACAAGGTCCTTGCAATCTGTGAGGTCAACCAAGGGTTGCCTCGCCTAAAAAATAAAAATAATAATAATAAAAATAAGGTGATATATTCTTAGATATATGACAGCATTTTTTAAAAAGAGGAACAAAATGCATTTCTGTAGAAGAGTGTTGTTTACATATAAGATTATTCAATTTCAAGACGTGAAAATTAAATTCATTAATTTTCTGGAACATTTTGGAACGTCAAGAATGTGCCAAGCACTGTTGGGTAGCCCCCGGTGCTATGATAGAAGTAGTTATGAGAAATTAGAAGACTAATCAACATCGTAAGGAGTCAGAAAAGCCTTTTAAGGTCTCAAGGATATATACAATCAACTAGGTGAACAGAGGGAGATAATTCCAGGCACAGGACAAGCGTATGTAAAAGGCTCGAAAGTGAAACTAAATACAAGGTTTCTGGAACATTGCATGATTTCCAGGATGTCCATGGGGGTAAAAATACAGGCCTGACCAGAGGTGAAGCTAGAGAAGTGAAAACTCCAGGTAACAGAGGTTCTCGCTGGCTCTGCTTAGGGGTTTGGACTTTACCTTAGGGACAGCGCGAGGTATTTAAAGATTTTAACTTATTGTAAGCTTTTTGGTTTTAAAGGTATCACATTGCCTTCAGTTTGAAGAATGGATTAGAAAGAGACAATGGCAAACATGTCAACGACTTGCTTTGTTAAATTCTTTTGATGATTATAGTGGCCTGAGTTAAAGTAGTCACAGTGGGCAAGGAGAAGTGGAAGCCAGGACTACAAAAAGAACATAAAAAATGCTCGAGTTTCTATATTGGATACTTTGGTAAACGGTGTCTTATTTGTCTCACAGGATTTTAATTTACAAAGGTGACAGAGTGATGACAAAGAGAAGCTCATGCTATTGACGGAAGATTTTTATTACTTACATTTCCCCAGAGGAAGGGGCTCGCTGTGCCATGTAGAGCTGCATGGGATGGTACCAAATTTTGGTCATGGAGGAAGCAGAAGTGAGGAGAAAGCCTAGCTACATCTTTTTTTTTTTTTTTTTTAATTTCCACAGAAGGGTAAGGCTGGGCCGAGTAAATGATTTAGGACTGATCACTCCGAATATTTCCAGCAGGCTTTGGGCTATGGGAATGCTTTCCGGTTTCCTGGTATGCGGCCCTCGGATGATTTCAGACAGGAGAAATACTGGCTTGGTGTGTGAGAGTTAGATAAGAAGGTAGCTGGGGTGACTCAGGATTGGTTGGTTTGCACATGGCTGATGTGCATAAAAACATTGTGATTATATTTAGAAATCAGCAGTATCTCGCCCGCCTACAAGACACCCAAAGGCTGCAGCATCAAAAATACAGAAAAGAAAATATAGTTAATACAATCGGTCCTGTGATGAATGGACACCAAATAAACAAATATAGAATCTAAGAGGACACAGAACAAATGGTGGTACCATTCGCTGAAGTCTCACAGTAATAAAGGCTGGTCTCTTTGTGAGAGGTGGTAAAGGTAGAAATGTTTGAAGTGGTGTTAAAGCATTAAAAGAGAGGTCCGATAGTTAGATATGTAGCTCTGGAAATCAGAAGAGAAATATGTACTTCGGAGCTAAATTTGAGTTATCAGCAGGAGTTATTAGGGAGTCGTCAGGGAGTTATCAATGAGAGCAAAGGTCATACATTGGAAAGATGTCAAGCAGAGGGCATCCACAGGGTAAGAGCAGACTCTGGTAGATGGCTTAGAGTTTAATGTGATCCTTGCTGCAATGGGGTGCAGGAAAAGGCAAGAGGAACGTGAGCTCATTCTTGGGCTCTATCAGACCCTTTGTAATTTGAATATTTTTTATATTTGGCAGCCTGAGTCAGATCTATGAACAAAGTTAAAGTCTAATACATTTGTTAAAGTCTAACAGAGAAGTTATTTATTTTGTTTTGTTTTATAAGAGGCAAAAAAAAAAAAAATCCTTAATACATTAAGACTCCTGACAACATTGATACTTCAGGGAAACCATTGCAAATACATGTTATTTTTTAAAAAGCTGTATATATACATATATATTTTTTAATGTGGACAGAGCTGTAATAATTAATAAGCATGACAATAGGCTTGTCTCATTTTATAAAAAAGCTCTGTGGATTTATCTTCACAATAAACTAGAATATTCTAAAGAGATGTTCATGCTGAACATTTTGAACTACGTTTGTGAGACAGTACTCATATATATTGTATTTGAAAATTTTAAATAGCTATATCCCTAAAAAAATTTAAATTAATCAGTCCCTTGGATATTCTCTTTGATACGGCTATAAATTGGTAGGATAAAAATTTTTAAATAAACTTGTGCATTTTTCTCTGCATGTGTTTCTCCATCTAGGAGAAATATATTTAACTGATTTTACTTCAAACTGTGAGACTTCATTGAATCAGTTTGATTTAGCTATCCCCAAAGTACCCCCATGGAGTTATTACAGTGTTTGACTAGTGCATAGAAATGAAGAAGCCCAGAGAGGCTAGAGTTTGGAGAGAAAAGAGAGAAGGTTTGTCATGATGCAGAGATCCTGAGACATGGACAGATTAGATATGTATTTAGGAGGCAGAAGTGATAGGTTGTATTGATGGATTTGATGTAGAAGTTGAGAGAGAAAAAAATCCAAGGTAATTTTTAGTTTTCTGGCTTGAGCACTTAGGTGGTTGAAAGACATTGCCAACTTGAGGAAAACTGGATCACATACATCTTTTTTTTTTTTCCATTAGCACTTAACTTTAATTAGTAGTTTAGATGAAGAATAGACTAGAATAGTGTTTAAAACAAATTTCTGAAAAGTCACATTTATATAAGAAAAAAAAAAGCCAGCAGAAGTACAAAAAAGGTGAAGCTTGTATTATTGCACTTAGATGAAATACGCTGTTCAGGGTAGCATAATACTTAAGTCTCACAGGGTCAGGAGTAAGAGATAAACACAAGAGGACAAACTCTCGAGTAGTATTTACTCTGGATTCCAAACACTCTAGTGGCCTCAAAAATCTTTAGCCTTTCTAAACGTTCAATCAGAGCTCTTTTCATAAATGACTGCTGTGTCTTAGTTACAACAATGCTCTTCATTCCAACTCATGGGCAAGTGTTAAGGTACAGCTCTACCTCACAGGATGGGACACCTATTACACAAAACCACCCAGAGCCTCAGGCCATGGAAAAGTGGGGAAGGGAGCAAATTAAGCAAATCATAATTTCTATTTGAGAAATATAAGTATTGATGCTTTCAAGTACCCAGGATAGATGCAAAGTAGGCATGAGAATATTGGTCTGGAGCTCAGAGGCAAGGTCTATGTGATAAATACTTGAGAGTTATTAGCATATAGACACACTTGTAGGAATACATGCTATTGAAATTAATTGGAAAGACTGAGCCCACAAGAGAAAGATGGCCTAGGATGTAGTCCTGAAAAGAAATCTGTACTGGAGAACAGAATAATACTAAAAAGAAAATTAAAAAATGTGATGAGATAAAAATAGTTATTGAGATTACACTAATGCAATACAATGAAAGCCAAGAAACAGAATATTTCAAAACAACACATTTTCTACTCATTTGAACACTATTAATAAGTTTAATAAGATTAAAATTAAGAACTCTGTTTTCCTAACAGAGTTAGAGGTCTGAACAAGTAGACTGAGACGAGGGGTAGGGAAGCCTGCAGTTGTTTGGAAAGTTGACTGGCAGTGAGATGTGGAGTCCATGTGTTGTAGAAAACTTCTGAAAAGCTTGAAGATTAGAGGAAGAGTGAAAAGTTGATGCACTGAGTATTTTAAAAACAGCAAAACAGCTCAATGAAATTCAGACTGTTGTTGCTTTTGTTGTTCTTGCTGTTTTAATAAGTTCTTTTGCTTTTAAAATGAGAATTACTGGGTCACATTTGGCTGTTAATTACAATGATGCTAAAAAATGCTTGGGAGAAATTTTCCTAAGCAGGTAAAAGGGGATGCGATTCATAATACAGGTAGAAAGTTTGGCCTTTGCTGGAAAGAGAAAACTTTCTTCGTTGTAAAAGAGAAGAGAAGATGGATGTAAATAGAAAGTAAGGTTGCTCATTTGCGAATGGTAAAGCTTCTACTAACGCGATACATCACGAGAAGACTCTATCGGCTATTCTTGGTTGTGTCTGGGAAAGAAAAAAAGAAAATGACCATTAAAGAAGAGTGTACAAGACAGAGAATAGTCAGGCCAGAGAGTGAAGAGGTGACATTGATACTGAGCAGTATCAATGACTGAGGGAATGGAATGGCAATCATGAATTTATAATTTATATTCACAAATTTATATCATAAATGGACATACCCATTTGTATGATTTTTCTCCATTAATATTTAGTCGCAGAGTAGAAAAAAATGCTGTTAATTTATTAATCCAAGGCTGGGGTTAGTTATGAGACTATGTTGGAATGAGACTGGATCTGGTTGGGTTTGTATATTTACAAGAAAATATTTTAATTTTGATGCATAACTCTAAGCTAGATAATTAGGAGGAGTAAATAAAAAAGGCCGGTGGGCACAGAGAAGGCGAGGCTATCAATGGAGTTTTTCATGACATTAAAGAATAGTTACATGTGAGGCACTTATTTTGCCAAGTACGATGAAGGATTTATATGGTGTTTGTGAGAGCACTGGATATTTAAATATCTGATTTAGACTGTGGTTTTTAATGATCAAAATATTAAGAGGTTTACATAGAAATAGGTAGCTAAGGTAGATGTAGACATGAGAACATTAAAAAACTGAGAATCAAGTGCTAAGGGAGGCTCATACACTCATATATAGATGTCATCCAAAGCTGATGGCAGGACTCTGATGTAATGACAATGAATGTGAACAGGCAAGAAGTTAAAGCTTTCAGTGAATAATATAAAGTTCAAAGAATTTGGTACACGAAGTCAGTATATGATCACAAAAATACAGGAGCTAACAAGGAACAGTCTTAAAGCTTAACTGAAACAGTAATTGTGATGATCATGTAATGCTTGAAAAGATGAAAACAGAGCTTTAAATATGTTCAATTTCGATAACTATTTTAATAAGTATGTGCTTATTAGCTTGCTTCTACATCTTGGCTAGTCTTTTACTTCCAAAGAAGAAGAAGAAAAACAATTCTGAATCTCGTTCTTTCAAAGACAGTTGTATGATGATTGTATTCTTGGCCAAAAGGAAAGGAGAGAGGGAGGAAAGGAAGAAGGAAGAGAGAAATATGTTAAGAGGTTGTACTATTAACCCACTTCAAGAGGAATGTTAATAAATAAAATCAAAATGCTTTTATGAAAAAAAAAATACAGGAGCTGCATAACATGTGTGCCATGTTCAAATATCAATATTCTGATGGTAACTGAAAGTCCTACGATTGAATTCACTTCTAACACTAACTACCCAGAGTTAGTAACAGAGTCCACAAGATAAAGGTCAAGTGTTTAAATTCTGACACTAACTACACACACACTCAGAGGTTCCCATGATGCCTGTTCAGGTTTGATAATATGCTAGCATGATTCACAGAACTCTCACTGGAAACACTGTATTTACAGTTATAACTCCATCATAAAGGATACAATTCAGAACAGCCAAATGGAAGAGACAAATAGGCCTAGTTCTTGGGGAGTCAGGGTTCCAGGAGCGCCCTTCCCCATGGAGTCAGAGTGAGCCAGTCTCCCAGTACATAGCTATGTTCACCAGCCAAGAAGCTCTGCAAGTGTATGGTTCTCAGTTTTTCTCAAGGCTTCATTACATAGGCATGACTGATCACTGGCCAAGTGATTGAACTCAACCTTCCCTCCCTGGAGGCCTGAGAAGGTGGTGCTGAAACATTCAACCCTCTAGCCAAGTGTTAAGTTTTTCCAGAGACCATCTCCTATCCTGAAACTATACAGGGACTCCACCATAACTCACCTCATTAGGATAATAAAGATGCTCCTATTACTCAGAAAATTCAGGGTTTTGGAAGCTCTGTGCCAGGAACCAGAGCTAAGACCAACTATTGTGTTTTAATTGTACCTGAGGGGTAAACTAAACAAGGTTTGTTTGTTTGTTCGTTGTTATTGATTACAAAATGTCAGTCATAAGATGAATTATTTGGGGAGAAAATGCTTTCTTTAATATAATCCAGAAGTGTAATACTAGTGCATTTACCATCTTTTATATAAATTTAATGATATGAACTCAGTAACAATAATGAGTAGGTTTGCTCCTTGGAATGAAAAAGGATATCACATTTATTGAACATTAAGTGAAAAAATTGTAGGTGTTGGCTCATAGAATCTTCAATGAAAGTTTATATGGGTAGAGACTAAGATTCAAAGATATAAAATTCATATTTAACAATCATGAATTGAATTTCTGACCTCAGAGTCCATATTCTTCCCATCAGTTCCCTAAACCAATGCACAGTAGAATTATAATTTTTTTTTTAACAAAATTTCTCTAGGAGATATTATTTTAAACGTGTTCCACAGTGGCTCCCTATGCAGCTTTTACCCATAAGCCTTTGTAATCCACAATTGATCCTTACACTTAGTAAATTTTCCAGGTAGAAAGTACTTTCTTATTCCCATTTCTGCTTCCTCCATATATCTTCAGATTCAATTTCATAATACTGGCTATCAGTAAGGTGTGTCAAATCCAGTTTCAGAAATGGTAACTCACAGTGTGTGTATGTGTGCGTATTGTACATATATATGTATATATATACATATATACATACTATGTGTGTGTGTGTGTGTGTGTGCGCGCGCGCGTGTGTGTGTGTGTGTGTAGTAAGGACCTCGGGCCAGAAATTTTTATTTTAGTAGAAAAAGTAGTATTAATTCGTATTGTTATAACTTGTCATTATATTTTCCTTAATCGTTTGTATTAATTTTACAGTATCTAAAATATTTTTGTCTTTGGATGATTAATTTCAAGTTAATGGGAATAAATGAGAGATGTTTGACCAATAGAATTTGACTTTTATACATGTTCATTCTTTTTATGTTCCTTATAATCTTGAAAGTTTGCTACAATTTTCCTGGCAATTGTTTTCCAAGTTGTCTTGGCATGATCCTGTAATGCCAGCTTCGATATCTTTTAATAAGGAAAATTTCCTTCAGAATTTCCTATAGAGTAACTGGCCTTACTCTAAAAATTACCAGCTGGGAGCTTGCCTGTAGTTCATGGATCTTGCCAATAGTTTATATGTTTAGAAACATGAACAATGACTGATGAGGCCAAATTCATGTACTCAGTGCTTGTAATTTTTCAGCTATAAGCTTTGTGTTAAGTCATATAACCCACATAACAACTCACAGGAAATTGCTGCAGGATGAAAATAAAATATAACTAGACAGTGGCTTTGCAAAGAAAGGTTTCCTTTTTAGATGTCAGAGCCACTCCAGGCCATGTAACTCCAAAGCTACAGCTCTTTCTCCCTTAAGGCATGACATAATTCACACTCCTGTCTCACTCGCCCTTCCTCCACGAGACTGTCAGTTTCATAACCCCAATGTGAGTTCATAAAGTGATGACAGGATTTGTACTTTTCGCAGCCTTTTGGCTTATCAGATGATTCTCATTGAGAAGTTACATCAGCCGAAAGCTTGCTTGGAATGTTTTTCTATTTCAGTAAACCCTGAGAGTTTTGCTGTCATGTTTGTCCTGAGCCAGCAGTCACCTTACTAGATCATGGCTGATTGTGAAATTATGACAAGAACACTGCCAAGCTGCAGTGCACTCTTTAACAAATCACTGATTTAATTGGTATCTCATGTTGGAATTACTCCAACAATTACGTAACATTCTACAATCTGGGATAGAATTTTTGACCATAGTGAAGAATCAACAAATACTCCTAGGAGTTTATGGCTATGGCTGGAACACAAAGTTTTAAATACCAAATATACATATTTTCCCTCTAGAAACGTTTGTTATTTATAGACTTAATCTTTTAAATTTCTCGAAATTGAACACCATGCCCACAAACATTCCATTATAATACAAAATAATGTATATCCTAAATAGTGCTTAAATGAGCCATCAGAATTATTTCTCAGCAATGACTGACATAAAAGAGCCATGCATTAAATACTCTAAACATGCAGATAAAGTGAACATAATCTCAGCTATTCCTTTATCTAGGATGGTATCCACTGACCGAGATAATCTGTTTAACATGAAACATCTAGAAAAGTTACATTTTTTCCATATTCATATAATATAATTATTGCCCTTAATTAGCAACCATTTATTGATCACATTATACCTGTGTAAAATCTAGCAAACTGATATAGAAACTCCCTTTAAGGCACTATTATATAAAGACAAATGGAAAGGCAGTAGTAATTAAATCTTCTGTTTTTGCTGCTAGGAATCCCGCAGGTTAACTAAGACTCTGCTCCCCATATTGCAGCTATAATGGGTGATGTGTTCCTTGAGCCAGCATATGCAACAGCCTCCTAATTTACAGATTATGATGAAAGAGGTATAGTACTAGAGATATTTGGGATGGTAGCTTTCTGATTCCCCAACTTCATAATTGCAGTAAGTTTTGTCCTGAGTGTGTCATGCTGGAGACCTAGCATAGAGTCTATGCCCCCAACCACTCAACAATTTTTTACAATAATTGAATTCTCTGTGTTAAATTGGTTCTTATAATAGCTATGGTAGTATTGGTTAACAATAACTCAATCATGAATGGTTCACGAAAGAGTATAAATTCTTCCTAATCATATTAACAAGCTCCAAAATTATATATCATCATTAATGTTGCATTTTCCTGTCCCTTTTCTATTATTTGTATCATTCTAAATAAAATTTTGATTATACTAAAAAAAAAATGTTTCCCATACAACACTTCTAACCAAACACATATTTTGGTATTTCCCTATGCCATATGAATTTTTTAAAATTGACAATAATGTTAAATAATTTTTCAGTATAATGGACATTTATCAATCTTTCAGTAATTGCAACCCAAACACCTTCCTATTTTTCTGGAAATTCCTAATTGCATTAAGTCTCAGAGAGAATCAGGACCCTCCCCCAACTACAAAATCCAACCTGCCAACAGGTCTCTATTGTCTCTGATAACTCGATCCTTAATGCATGATTTATGCTCTGCCAGATGGATGCACTTGTCCAAGCCCTTGAGCCTGAAGGAGTGAGTGACAGATGTGAACAGAGTTGAGAATTCTTCACCATTCAAAAAATGGTGTCACATTCCCGTTGATGATGAAGCCAACTGGGACATTCTAAGCAGCCTATTCCTAGAAAATCACTTTGGCTTTGTGGTCTTGATGCATGCCCACACCGAGACCTGCCTGTTTTCTAATCCTGGCTCACTGTGCTTTCCTTCAATTCTCTGTAGTACCAGGTATCTTTCCAATACATTTGTTTTCTTCTTAAATTAGCCAGTGTCTATTTGTGTTGTTTGCAACCTGAATTAGTAACTGATGCATTTTGAGTAAAGAAAATATCCTTGAAAAAGAACAAGAATTCAGGAGGAAATGGTGATTGTGATTATATATTTGTCCACAGATATTCATGATTAGATATTATACTTGGGATTGTAAATGCTATTTTTTAACACAATTCTCTTGATATTAAAATTGCAGCAGTCAACGTTTAAAACAGATTTATCAAGGTAAAATTAATTGAATGAATTACAATTGTACAATTTTTAAAAAAGTTTTGTCACACGTATACAGATGAAACCATTACAGAAATAAAGATCATGAGCATATCTTTATTTCCCCATGCTCCTTTATAACTCTTCTCTTCCTTACATCTACTACCTCACCCATTCCCAGATGACCACTGGTCTGCTTTCTTCACTATATATGACTTTGAAATTTTTAGAAATTTATATGAGTAGAATTACATAGCATGTATCTTTTTATATGGCTTCTTTCACTTTGCATAATTATTTTGATATTTATCCATGTAGTCGTAGTAATATTTTATTCGTTTTTATTTTCAAACAGTATTGCATTATATGGATATATCAACATTTGTTTATCCATTCCTTGTTGATGGACATTTGGTTTATTTCCAGCTTTAACTATACTAACAAAGCTGAAATGAACATTCGTGTACAAGTCTTTATGAGGACATACACTTTTATTTCCCTTGGGAATATACCTAAGAATAGAATGGTTGATCATGTGTTAGGTTCACGTTTAAAATTTGAAGAAACTGCCAAACTGTTTCTCAAAGTGTTAGTAAAAATTTTACGTTCCCACCAATGAAGAATGAGAGTTCCAGTTACTCTACATCCTAGTTAACATGTGATATGGTCAGCCAGTAAGTGTCTGACAGTACTAGCTAGAATATATAGTATAATGTTGAATATAAATGGGGATAGTGGGCATCCTGTCTTTTTCCAGATTTATAGGAAAAGCACTGGTTTTTCATCACAGATGTCCTTTAATGGGTTGAGTGAGTTCCCTTCCATTCTCAGTTTGCCAAAAGTTTTTTATCAGAATGTTTGTTGGATTTTAAAATACATTTTTGTTTTTTTCTTAGTTGTTAATGTGGCAACCTGCATTGATTAATTTTCTAGTAAACAAATATTGCATTCCTGGAATAGATCCTGTTTGGTCACAGTGTATTAGTGTTTTCATATATTGTTGAATTTGTTTTGCTTAAAAATATTGTTGGCTGAAGTATGGTATGGATATTCCCACCAATTTATAGTTTATCATATAAGGAAAGAGTATAGATTAAAAAAAAAAAAAGAAGTAGCCCTTGACTACTTATTTTCCAGAGTGGTAACAAAAATCTCTGACCCCCAAAAATAATTTTTACCATTGTCCATGAAGTTTCATTTATTTCTGGTATGTGTGTGCAGTTGACGGCATGTGGACTCTGTGGGGACAGGTAGTTATTTAAATATTTACTAGCCTCTAGATAACAGAAAGCAGCAGTTTTTGGGCCACCCATAATTCAGTACCCTTTTCCATGCTTCTTCTCTGAATGACAAGCTCCTGGAAAGATGTTTCTGCGTGCTTTTCTGTTCACGTTTCATTCTTTTTTACTTTTATGGAATTCAGAATAACTCCTGCCACCAGCCTCAGATGCCACTCCCGTTGCTGTAGACGAGACACGCTGATTTTTGGTTTTGCCCCTCATGAAGTATCATCACTTTAGACAACTATCTTGTGCTAATTATTTCTGAGAACTCTAGTTGCATGCATCTTCTCTCAGTATCTTCATATACCTCTTTCTGATCTTCAGAAATCTTGACAGCTCTTCCTCATGAGTATTGATTGGGGGTTACAAACCTCTTACAGTTTTACAGAATTTAATTAGCAAATCTGTTACTCATTCTTGGAGGTTTTCTATACAATTTTAATAACCTAAAATTTCTGGAAAAATGAGCTTAAACTCTCACTGCTGAATATATCTGTGAATAAAATTGTTTCCTGGTTCATAGTAAATAAAAATATTTATTTTTCTTCATCTTTACTGAACATGCCTGCCCTTTCTTTCTATTACCTCTCTAGGACCAAAAAATATTTATTTGAGTTGACCTTAAAAACATGAGTATACAGTTAACTTAAACTCTCTTTTATATGACCTTTACCAGACTTGGTTAAAGTGGATTTTTTTGGTCCACCTTGAAGAATTTATTTATTTTTTTCCTATCCTAGGCTGGCCTTGTCATTCTCCATATAATTTCTCAAGAGTAACATTATTAATAATCTGCTGAGTACTCTTTCTAAAATGCCTTTATCCCCACAGATTAGTATATTTTCATTATAACTCACAGAGCCTTGAGGTGAATAAGTTAAGCTCCATGACACAGCGGGTATTGCATTTCTTGACAAATATTTCATACCTCAGACTGTTTGAGACACAGAACTAAAGGATTTTTTTTTCCCACATGACGAGTGCCAGGTTTTATAAAACATCTCTGACTACAGTGTAGCGTCCTTTTAATAAGAAGAGACTTAAATAAGAATGAAGCATGTATTTCCTCCTAGGTAAAAAGGATACATGACTATATAACCGTCAGATAATATGAGAACTAAGATTTTGATATCTTAGTTCAATAATCCATTAAGTAGTATGTATTAACTGGCTTTTTGCTTTTTTTTAGCTAAACTACACCCTCCATTTCGATGCTTAGAAATGCCATAGGCATTTTGTTGAGTTAGCTTCTAAAATTTACTTATTTTACTAATTAAAGGGAAGCATGAACAACTTTCTTACCCTATAATTTGAGTATTTTGCATGTCATTGATTGTAGGTGAGTAAATATATGTTTGTCCTTCTAGTGTTATAAACAAAAGCAGCACTGTTCATGCTATGTAAGTGTGATTAACTTGTGAAAATTTTATCAAGTGCTCTGAAATCTGTACAGCTTATTTAAAAATTATATGTAAAGTTTTGAAGAATGAAAATGGTTTGACAAGTAGGCAACCCACAAAGAAACTGACACATCAAGGGAAGAAGATCAAACAGCAATGTAGCAGGCATATTCACACTGTAGACTGCAGTGTCTGGCTCCACTCCAAGGGAGTTGAAAGAACAAGTAGACATGAAATATAGAGAAAGAAGAGACACATGAATCTCAAGGTGAAGGAATGAAAGACCATTTGACATTCAAAAATGTTTTTGTTTTAACATTTTGAACACACAGTCAATAAGCTCACCTCAGCTTAACTTAGTTAACTGAATGCAACTATTGTCTTAAGTCCGTGGAAAGCAACAAAAAAAAGGAGCATATCAAAAAATGTTTCTGCTAAATATGAATCTCAATTCAGTTTTCTTAAATTTCTCATACACGCAAGACAATGCCAATAAGCTGTCAACACAAGCCTAAATTTGGAATGCTTTTATTTACAACACTTTAATTTTTTTTACATTGCTTTTTCAATTCTATTATGACATCAAATGTTAAGGGTTATATTCTAATTAACCATTGCATGTAACATTTTGCTTTGTATTTTTTTATTTACTTACTAATCCATTATTTTAAATTTCAATATTTAAATTTATTTATTAGTTTTAAAATTCAACCCATCAAACATCTATGTGCACTGAACTTATTTTGGATTTAGTTATTTTAAAACACTGGTGTGTAAAAGTATGTAAAGCTGACATTAAGGCAAGTAACCCATAGGCAGTGACAAAAAAACACACATTAGTTAAAAGTGATTATTGAGAATCTATTGCCTTTTATAAAAGCACTTTTTAAACAGTGGAATAGTGGTTTTTTAATTCAGTGGAATGGTTCATAAAAATATCTCTAAATTTTAGCACTTTAATATATAAATCTTAGGTAACAATTTCTGGGTAAGAAATCAATAATTACTAAACAACTATAATAAAAAGGGGCAATTATCACATTTTCTGTATTTAAGATTATGTGTGTTCTTTACATTCTGATAAATGCTGACAAACTGCCCTTCCAAAAGGTATTTTTGCCTCTCTGATTAGCAAGTAGTTATATTTTAATGTTGGTTTAATTTATATGACCTTGATAAATTTTGAGTTGGTAAACATTTTCATAAATTGTTGCTGGCAGTTCACATTATTTTGTGTGAATTGACTGTTTATCCCCCATTCAGTTTTCCCAATAGATTTGTCTCTTTTTTCTAGTTAATATTAATTGAGCAGAGAACTATCTTCCATGTTCATCTTCAAAGGTTTGCTTCAGACCACTTCCTATTCAGTGTTTTCTTTTGTTTTTCTCAGTGTTATTTTCATTTTTTATGAAATTTCACAAATGAAAAATAAAAGCCTTCATCTGTATTGTTTATTTTTGCTCTTTAGTACTGTTTTGAATAAATTTAAAGATTCTTTTCTTTCCTGAAATTTCTAAGCCCATTAGAATCCATTTTCTAGGTATGCTTTTGACCTCATGTTTTTGTCCTTTGTGAATGATGTCACTGTCTCTTCTACAATGATATGACTTCCTTGTTTTTTTTCATTCTACGTAATTTTTGCTATAATAGATTTGAAAGCTCACCAAACACTTTTATTATAAATTTTGAGAGGACACTGATTAAATTATTAAAGTTACTTCCAGTCTTTTGAATAAGGACACATCTGTGTAGTATTCACTTCTGCTTGGTGACCAACTATACAAGGCTACATGTGGAAATTGGATAAAAAGTCTTCTAAATTTGTACATTTAATCGCTTCTCTCTCTTTTTTTTTTAACTTAAGTATAAAGTCTAGAATGATTTTAAAACATATTTTTTTATTTAATTTTATTTTTCCCCTTTGCAAATTATACTTTCATTTCCTCAGATAACTTTTTTACATTCACCTATGTTCAATTTTCAGATTTCTCATAGTGAATTTGTCTCTGAAAGTGTGCTTCATTGATTCAAATCCCTATCCAATTTCAATTTCATACCTTCTTCCAATATTACTCTTTAGCTAACTCGTTTTAATTGCATTAAAAATATCCATTCGGGAATCATATAGGATATTTTTAGTGTTCACTGAATGTTGTTTGAACAAATGTCGTATTTTAATAGGTATTTGCTTTGTGTTGGTCAAATATTGTAATTTTATTATATGTAAAAGGTAAATTAGTTAATACTTATTTTAGGCACATAAAATATAGAAACTTGTAACATGCTTCTAAGACCATAAATATTTAAAATGTGCTTTGAGAAGTAATTATAAGAAAGCCAATGGAACTTGCACTCTTCCTGAGGGAGAGTTCCTCATTAAATTACCTTAGGTTATATATGTCTTAACAATACATATTTCACTTAAGAAATTCAGGAGATAAGAAAACACTTATCTTCACTCGTGTCCTCCCCGAAGTTCGATTTCAAGGTCAATTTTGAATGTGGGCTCCATATTCTGAACAGTCAATGTTAGCATGAGGGATATGAATGGTTATAACTGTTGGGAGAAGTGATTTTTCATGTTTGATGGTTTATTTTCGTATGACTGGATGAGAGTGTCAGAATCTTCCCCTCTTTGGCTGCCTCTTTGTCTTTCCCCTCTCTGTCTCTTTTGAATATTCACTAATAATGGAAGAAGAATTATCAAAAAATGAATCTTTGTCGAATATCCTATTTTTCTGTTGTTCTTATTATTTTTGTACAGATTAACAGATTGTTGGATCTGTAATGTGCTTTTTACGTTGGTCTGACTCCTTATACTAACATTGTAACCTAGAAAAGAAAAATATGTACTTTTTTTTAAACCTCCAAGGCACTCTGTTCTTCAGGTTTGAGTGACATGTTTTTAGCTGACCCTCCCAAGAGCCTATAGTGTTTTTTCTTGTTCCTTCTCTAGAACTTTCCATACATGTGCCTTTGCAGTACACTAATACCCTCATGGCTCCTCCATCCTCTCACTGGTAAAGTATAAACTACCATCTCTGTTTCAAACTATCATTTCTATAGGAAAGCCAGACTTGCTTTCAATGTTTCAGGAACTCCTTGCTACATAAATCTATCCCTCAGTATAAAGGACATATATTCACTTTCTCAGGTTAGTTTGCAGTGAGGTTTCGGGTACGTCATCTTGGCTCTTCCTATCAGTGGCACTGCATCTGGGCTAGTTTTGGGAGTTAAGAAAAAAGGACCACAAGTAATAGACTTGGGCCATCATTGTAGCAGCACAGGTTGGTGTACCCAGTTTTCAGAAGTTGCATTTCTAGCAACAGGGTTTCCAATGGTATTAGTGATGTCAGCAATGAAAGCAGTGGTGTTAATTTTCTATAGAGCAGCAGCAATATCTTCATGGGATCAGTTCTGTCATGTGTAACTTCGGATTACTTTTTATAGCTGTGTAGTCTCCAATTCTGATTCTTCAACCCTTTTGGAAAGGTTCTATGTACCATCCAACATCCTTTAGTAAAGTCATTTTCTGCTTAAATTAGCCAGAGCTGATTTATGTTACTTTAAATAAGTTTTATTTTAATACAATATGTATATTTTGATCTCAAAAACTGAAAAATACTTATCACCTTTTATATAAAGGGATAGGACTTCAAAAGATTTATTTTTAATTTATGTTTTCCTGTTTATAAAAACAGAAAGTTAATATAATGTGTATGCATATTTGTGTGCATATATATATACATATATACATATATACATATAGATATATATGAAGTTATTCTTTATAGATACTGACAAAAAAGTCATAAATATATTTCAGAATTAATAAGCTAACATCATAAGAAGGAAGAGTCTGAGTCTCAATATTTGGACAAATGTGCTATAGATGAAATGTACTTTAAAACACAAAGGGAGAATAATAGACTTAGCTTCGGGTCTTAATTCTATCTACTAAGCTCTATCGCCTTTGGCAAGGCATTTAATCATTTTGGGGTTCTATTTATTTCCCCATAAATTTTAAGACATATTAATACAAATTCCTAAAATAAATTACATAAAATTAAACATTAAACATATGGGGAGTTTTAAAAGCAAATTATTAAAATGAATATTTATATCAAGTAAATCTGAAATTACAGAGCTAGCCAAAGAGCCATTTGGGGAGTGGTCATCAGATATGAAAGAGAAGACCTCGCTTTAGTACTGTCAGAACAAGCGGGGCTTTTTATTAACTTCCAAAACTCAATTCTAGCTGATTTAAAAACTCGTCCGTCTGTATACCGATTGCTAGAAAACTGTTAATTCATCTTAGAAAAATACAAAAGAAATGGGGTGCGTTTCCTGGCACCTGTTCTTGGCAATATTAGTGGGTTAGGTTGTCTCTTTACTCACTCTCACTTTTTCCATCTGTACCAGTTTCTCATGTGACAGTTCTTCTCCATGGGATTCTGGCAACTGAACCAGTATCAGTTGCAGTAAATATTTTCATAAGAAGAAGGGAAGGGAAAAAGGCTCATTTCTGTAATATACAGCTACTAAAATTTTCAAGTTTTAGTTATACTCGAGGACTAAAAAAGACACCACTTTTTGACATAACAATATAAACCTTTGTAGATGATCAATGCTTTCCTTTTATCTCACCTAAGAATCTCAGCAGACTGAATAAATATTCTTCTTTCATTTTTCTTAGAAGAATGTAAAGTCTCTAAACTAAACACAAAGACTTTTCCTCCTCAAGGTTATCTTTATTCTTGCTCATTTTGAGCCAGGAATCACTGAGATTCCAAGCTGTGGTCCTCATTTCTTTTCACCAGCTGAAACATGAGTCAATATGATTTACTTTCATTAGCACATTGGAAATTTCATTTCCCCCAAATTCAAGCCTTTCATGTGCTTCACTTTGCTGTCTCAGAGTATCATGAAGGCAAAGTGCATTACCAGCCTCATGTGTATAGTACTAAGAAAACACAAAAAACTTCATGTACCAATGTGACTACCATAGCAGGTTACAATCTAAACCAGTGGTGTTCAGTAGTAGAGGGACCACTAATTAGAGGACATTTTGGACATCTGCAGGGACTTCCTGGCTTCCATAATAACCCAGAGCCACGATAATTGACATTTAATGGTAAGGACGAGGGATGTTCGATCTGCTGCATATTGTCTATTGTCAATTCATACATTCCCATTCCCACTCAATATATCTCTCCTAGTGTTTTCACTTGCTTACAATGTAGCCGGAGTTGGAATGATTAGATCTAAAGATTTCCTTGGAGATAAGTTTGGATATTTTTATGTAGGCTAATCCAATGAAATAGTCTTGTGACAAATTTAGAAAGTGGACATAAGATAAGTGCCATCTTCCTGTGTCTACCAACTTTGCCGCTGCTTATGAAACTTGTCATTTTTCTTCATTAGACGCTTTGGTCTGTTAACCAGTTTTCTCCTTGTCAAAAAACAAGGCAAGTAGCTCTGGCTTCTTTATATGACACTGATTCCTGGATAACAGCTTTGGGGATCCATACTCCAGTCTTCTCTACCCAGAGTCTGCTGTAGGTGTGCTATCATTCTCAGACCCAGAGCAGCATAGATCCAATGGCAGTCTTAGAAACAAGAACCTCAGAGAAGGAAAAGATGGATTTTTCTAGGAAACATTTCAGCAGGCTCAGGCTAGAACTTATTTATTCACCCCTTCCAATAATGGTGTAAACTCTTAAATCCCTATATTAAATTCCTTGCTGTTTATATAATAAAGTAGTTTATATTTCCAGTACTGAATCTTAATTCCTTCATATTACATTTTGCAATGCTCATTATGATTTATAGAATTGCATTATATGAAATTTTTGAAAATCCCCTAAGACCTTCATTTTACTTTTTAATATATTTATATTATATTTATATGAATCTAAAGAAAATATAAATCTAATATATAATGACAGAAAGCAAATCAATTATTGCCTGAGGCCCCACAGTAGAGGGGTGGCTGAAAGGGAAGGGATACAAGGGAATAGTTTAGAGTGATGGAAAATGCTATATCTTAATTGTGAGGGTAGTTACACAGGTGTACACATTTATCAGCATTTAATGAATGAACACTTAAAAAATTGATGCACTCTAGTCGACATGAATTATACCTCCTTAAAGTTGATTTTAAACAATTAACATTTACATAAGGTATATAACTTACAAAAATATTTTTAATATATAAAATCTGTTTAAAATTATATGAGCATAGATCTTAACTCTGTTTAACATATATAAACACAAGCTATTTTTACTCAATTTTAATATATGCAGAATTTTCTAACAGTAATGTTGCCTTAATTGAGAGAGCTTGGTTTGTTTGGAACTTTCCCAAAGTTATTTTACTCTTTCTAAATATCATATCAACAATACTAACATATTTGCAAATATAATACACTAAACCAGTTTTCACATGAAGCTTTCATAGCATAGTGATTCCACATATAAGTGCAAACATCTGATTACCGCATCAGGCTTTCTAATGTAATTGTACTTGACCATATATACTGAGTTATATAATATTGCATTATAAATTACTTCTTGCTTTATTTCTCCTTTATATTATAGTAAATTTTTGACATTTGTTGCTATATTGTGGTAAGAGGTAGAAATCTTGGTAAACCACTCATTCATTATAAAACATATTTCACATGCTTACTATGTAATAGGTGCCCTTTGAGGCACTGAGGATAGTGCAGTGATAACAATAAAAAGGTAGTCCACGGCTGCATAGATTTTATTTTCTAGTTGAGTTAACTGATAATAAAAATAAAAATATCAGATACAGATAAAGGTTACAAAGAAAAATGGACTGGACAGTTGCCCAGAGCCTATTACCTAAAAACTAAGACTCAAATTAGATAAATTTCCACCCAGATTAGTTAGTACAGTATTTCACATATTCTGGAGTGGTACTATAGGAAACGAAAAAAAAACAAAAACAAAAACAAAACTTCCCATTAAAACCAAACCAAACAAATAACAAAAACAAACCTTTTTTTCTAGTGTTACCTTTGTCCTCGGCTGGGTTCTTCTGGAAGCAGATACTGAGATGGAGTTAAGATTGCAAGAGGTGTGTTGGGGGAATATCTAGAAAATATGAAAAAAAAAAGTGGAGAAAGCACTATTAGGCAAGAAGAGCCATCCGATCATAATATTAGAGCCCTGGAATAAATATTGCCTTAAAGCAGAATCCCAGCTTGGGCAGGAATAGCTAAGCTGTAGCACTGCCATCTTGCTTAGTTACTGGCTGGGGCCACTCTGAGAGGAATGTGATCTTGGCTTGAATGCTGAGGTGACTAGAAGAAGCTAACGGCTAGAAGCTGTCAGGTAACCATACCCCTCACAGCTGGATGAGAATCATTCCTTGAAGGGGAATCTGAATGGAGCATCCCCACTCTGCTAAACTCCCCCCCGCCCCTGAAAAATTCAGAAATTTAGAGTCATGTAATTGCCAATAATCAGGTTTTTTTCTTCATCTGGGCTTTATGGTGACATGAATGTCAATCGGTTATGCTTAAAGACCGTTAAAGAAGGGGAATGTAATCAATAATATTGTGATAAGTTTGCACAGTGACAGATGATTACTTGAATTAGTGGCGTGACCACGTAAGGTATAAAAATGTGAAATGACTGTATTATACACCTGAAACTAATATAACTAATATAATATTGTATACTAACTCTACTTAAATAAAACATTTTTTAAAGACCATCGATGCCTAGTTGAATTGGTCTATATCCCCTGTTCTCTCACAAGCAGGAGAATCTACGTTTCTATCAGTCAGCTCTCTAAGATTGCTGGCCTCTTCTTTTCTCACTTTCTCAGTCTCTTACTTTTCTCTATTTCTCTCCCCTGAATATGCTGTATGCCTTTGTACTGGAACTGTTTAGGACCCGGTAGAAGAGTAATTCCCACATGACCCTGTTACAGAAGCTCTTGACAGTTTCCCAAAGCAAATGTCCTATTTCCCTTACTTACTAATTCTAGGGGCATGGGAGGTAATTTAGAATTATATAATCATTTTTTATGTTACCACCATAAAACGCTGTCTTTTATCTTAATTTGTTTTTAATTCTAGCACTGAATAACCTTTGGGACACCAAAGGCTGCAGAACCATTTCTTTCAGGCAATGCTTTGTCTACCGTAGGTGGCTCTGACCCTATTTCTCTGAATATTTTATTTTTATTTCTCTCTGCTGTTGTTCTTTCCTTTCCAACAGACCAAGCTGAATTTTCAAAACTTTGATATATCTTTCTCCCCCACCATATATAGACCTAAGGCAGTCTGTTGCATCTTTTGACTGCAGGATCAAAAATCTGTCTTTGAGCTGATTCCATTGTTCCTGGAATTTCCAAATGCATCTTTTCTAACTCCAAGCAACTTTTTTTTTCTGAACCAAATTCTGAGTTTCTAGCCTACCATTGCCATTAAGAACTCTTGGCTTTTCAAATCAAACATTTGAATCATTTTTAATAGCACTCTCTCTTCTCAATTTTTGCTATGAAATTGGGTCTGTGAACATTTCATTGTGGTGTTGCTCAGAGTAAATCTAGGTGGTAGTACCATTTATTTCCTATGTAATACTCTCACTATTGTTTCCTATGTGTTTATTAATAAAATCTACTACAGTGCCAGAGAAAGAGATTTAAAAAGTGGGGGGGCACATTTTAGGATTTTGATCTTTCCTCATCTTGCCAACAAACTTATTTATCTAACACAGTGAATCTTCATCAGAATTTCCTAGGTTGCTTATTAAGAATGCACATACAAAAAAAAAAAAAGAATGCACATAAGTCATCCTTTTGCCGGACTTAATAAATTGGTATTTCCATGGGCAGGGGTTGGGAGCTGTATTTTTCAAAATTGTCCCATGTGATTTTTGCCCTAGCACTATCATCCCAAAATACGGCTTTCTATTTGATTGGTCCCTTTATTGCACTCCTGCCTCCTGTGCCTGCAGCTGGGATCAGGCCGCAAAGGTGCGTGAGCTGCCCCGAGAGGCCACAGATAATAACCACACTTCCATACCTAGAATACACTCTATTTGCTCACTTTTAATTTGATTCAATATTCAATATGTTACTATCTTATTTGGGCTCTCTAAGCCCATTATTCATAAATGAGGCTAGATCAGACTTGGGGGACTATACTTGACAGCTAACAGTTTCATAAATCGTTTTGAAAATTATCCTCGTTTGGTTATATTTTGGGAGAATTTATGTAACATGGGCAATATTTGTTCCTTTAAATTTTGGAATAATCTATAAACCTGGTCTTAATTTTCCTATAAGGATATCAACTTTAAAAATATTCTGAGTTTCATCAATCACATACGAGCAATGCTATTAAATGTATTTTTCCACAGAAAGTTTAATAATAATTGTATTATCTAGGTTTTAAGAACCGTATTACTGTTTTAAAAATATCTATCATTACAGATGCTTCTAACAGAAAACCTCTTCTCAAACTGGCTTAAACAAGGAATAGTTCACGCACCAGGAAGTCCATAGGTTTTTTCAGACTCCATGTACAATAGCAGCGTGATGAAATCATCAAGGAAAAAGCTGTATTTCTTTGCTCTGCTCTAGACTCTCAGTCCTGGCAGCTGAAAGCATTAGCCGCTCGGGCTGGATGTTTTCTTGTCCCCCGTCTGGGGTGATAGGGAAACCACTTCTCCAGCGGAGAATTAAAAAAAAAAATCCTTCCTTTCACTCTGATTGAATCAAATTATGTCACCTTCCTGCTCCTGATCCAATAACAATTGGGAATAAATAAAACATTTATGGATTGACTTAAACTAACCAAGATCCTTCTTTAGGTGTGACTATATCTACAATGCCATTTAAGAAAAGAGGCAATTGATGTCTTCTGAGTAACCTAACAATTTCTACAATTTGACATTTGTATATTTGAAACATCTTACGAGAACATTTTCTACTTCAGTGTTATATTTTCAATAGGTAATTAATTATTAATTATTGAGCACCTAAAAATTGGTTTTCAGGAGTATTACTGGTGCTTCATAATGCAATTTCTTCGTTCTTAAGATGTAACATTAGTTTATTTCTCAATCTGTTTAAGGACAGCTTTAATTTTTTTAAAGGACACTATATTCTCCAAGTCATTAATACAGATGAACAGTTTTCCTTTAAAACAAAATAATAAATGTTAACATGAATTAAATACCTATTGTATACTAAGTACTGTGCTGAAAATATTATCTCTATTAATCCTCTCAATGATGCTTTGAAATATTACAATATCCACTTTCAGCTAGGAACTGAGTATAAAGAGATCATGTATCTTTCCCAGGGTCACAGTGCCCATAAGGGATAGATCTGGAATCTGAACACGGGTCTGATCTGGCTCAAGAACCAGTGTGGTGAGGGAAAAAAATCTCTTCCTCAACTCTTAAGTTCAGTGAATGGGGTTCAAGAATTGAACTGATAGAAAGCAGTTAACAGGAGAGGAAAATACAGTTTATTTACACCTGTAATGAACATATCTGCAAGAGAACTGTGATGAGTAACACTAAAGGGTGATTAGAATTTGAGACTTATATACCACGTTAGCAAAGAACAAGACATTTGTGAAATGGCAAGACAAAGGAAAATGGGTTTGAGTTCCTAGGGGCAGTAAATTGTGGGAGGTTGAAAATTATGAGGGGAACTAATGGAAGATGAGTTAAGTTGTGAAGGTTTGCGCTGACCCGACTCAGTGCTGACTTTCTATCTCTAGTGATTAGGTTGTGTTTGTTTGGTTTTGTTCTCCTCCTGGTATGGGAGAGGAGAGGAGGAACACCTCCATAATGGGCCATTTACGCCCTGCTTCCAGGCAGAACAGCACAAGCTAGAGAGCTTCTCCTATGTCTGCTGTTTCTTAATTGCCTTCAGCTCAAAATAATCCTCGTGCCAAAGTACCATATTCTGGAGTGGCATATTCTGATGCTAAATGAAATAAATTATGGATACCCATTTACCTCATCTTTAGGTAATGTAAATTAAAATATAATAATGTATTTTCTTAAAACATTTTAATATACTAAGGAACAATAAAGAAAAACAAGGAGCAAACAAGCCGAATGATCCTGCATTTAGAAAGACAGAAACCAGTACTTACCCAAATTAGCACTCACATTGATACTAACCTCAGTCACTCAGTTCTTCTAAGCTGATGATTATTTTCGAATACCAATATATTTGATATTATGAAGCCAACTAATTTGGATAATGCATGACATTATGTATATTTATGCAGATATCTGATATAGATTTAGCATTAAAGTCAGAGAAGATTCATAATTTATTTTATTCCTCACTGTAGTGATTGTAGCAATCTGAGGTATCAAGCACTACCTCTGAATAAAGAATTGTTTCTTTGGTGAAGTGATGATTATTCACTGGAGATTAATTTCAGTAGTCTATTATAGACTTGGTTTGTCCTTTTTTAGGTAAATTTTGAAGTACAAATATATAGATGCCACTGACCAATATATATGCTCTCTGCTTTTGAAAAAGGTTATTGTCTTTTTTTCCCATGCTTTAGGCTTTCAAATTTATGCTTCTGGGAACCAAAAGAGATAGACTTCCAAGAATATTATTGATATTATACTTAATGGCTTGGAACAGCAAATTTAATTAATCTCCAATATTAAAAATGGCTCTAAAATGATAAAAATACAGCTCACATAATTTTCTGATTTTAAGTGTTATGAAATTTAATATCCCTACTAAATTCTGAAACTGTGTAAACTTAAACATCCATTGATTATTCATAAAAACAAGAACACTAAAATTATATTATACTTCCACTGTCTTCCTAGAAAATGGTTAGTTTCTCTATTTAGTACAAATGACAAGTACAAACTTTTGACTTATCAACATATTTTTTCTTTATATTTTACGATTGTAAGCTCATTTCAAAATGCCAAATTAGGGTTTAAATTATACATATAAAAAGGGGATTTTGAAAATTGTTTCAATGGCAATCACATTACATCATACAAATGTATTACAGTAACATGCTGTACACCTTGAATTTACAAAAGTAACTTCAAATTTATCAAATGAAAAAAGGAAAAAAAAGATTTCGATTTCATAATTCTTTGTTACTTCCTTTCTTGACACTTTTTCAAATACTGAATTAACAGTTACAGATAAGTATTTATTAGTAAGGTTTTATTTCTTGGTTAAGCAAAGATATAATTCTCTTTAACTCTATAGTATAAGAATTTGGCTAACTTCTTGAGAGTTTGACATAAAGAAAAAAAATCACTTATATTAAAAAAAAAAAAACCCTTAGTGAATTGCATTGCAACTGAATCCTGTTTTCCTATGCTTTATGACTGCATTATATTTGAATTATCAAAAAAAAAAGATATTACAACCTGAAACAAACTGAAATAATTTGTTTTAATCCTGTGGTGCATTATAAAATCCATTTTCTTCTTGTCTTGGTGCAAAAACAATTTCTATGCTGTTTATTCTATATATTTAATTTTTCCAAGTAATTGCTTTTTTATTTTCTAACTTGTTCACTTTAATATTAGACGTTTCAGTTTATATTTAGAACTTTTAAGTGAAGTATAACAAAATTATCCCAAAGAGCATTATTTTGAGTAATATTTTTTAATTTAATTTTTACATGAATATGCAAGATTCCATTTCTCTATATGGTAAAATATCTCCAAGAATCATATGAATTAACTGTAAGTGTAGTCATCCTAGAAACAGAGGATAATTATGTATACACTAAGTGGTCTGCTGATTTATTTTAATAAGACAACGTAAATCTTCTTAGGATGTAGTATAATCTGATTCTGACTGCCTGGATTCAATGCTTGCCTCTGCCATCTTATGACTAGGTAGCCTCAGGCAAGTTAGTTAACCTGTCTGCTCAATTTCCTCATTTTTAAAAGGAGATAATTAAAATCACCATGATTAGTATGAAAATTAAATTAGCTTTATATATGTAAAGTGTTTAGCAAAGTGCTTGGCAAAAAAGTTCTTCATAAACATGAGTTGCTATTTTTTCACAATGAGACTTAGATATGTGGATATTAACTTTTAAGTCTTGGGTAATGTTAGCTATAGAGGAATTTAAATAAACTGAGTGCCTTTCTTAGGAGATGTTTTATCATATTTCTAATTAGTTCTAGGTTAAAGAGAAAAAGGCGGGCTTTGTGTACATTAAAATATAAAGCCAACAAATGACATTTAAACTAATTAAAAGATTAAAGGAGAAATCAAGGACAGAAAAGGGAAATATCATTCAAATAATGTTTTAAAAAGACACAAAACTTGAACCAAAAGATGTTTAAGACTCATGCTCAGTTTCAATGATTTCCTAAGAAAACACCTTGAAAAAGAAAATGTGCCATGTAATTATGTACTCCAGGATGCAGCTTATTATTATATTTAAAGTAGTATGCTTGCAGAAAAATTTCATACTCACAAGAAGAAGGCTGTTGGGTTACCCTGTGTACAGAAAAGCTCTCCACGATTTCGAAGTTGGGCAGCCTTTATTTTACGCTACAATTTGCCAATTTGGACTTAATGTCAAATGAAAAGCAAAGATGATGTGTTCAACATGAAAATGATTGTCCTTATAATATTATTGCAGAACCTCTTCCTCAAAGAAGACCATAAGAGGGAGGAAAGAAAAGCTGTGAGGCAGACTGTATTATAAATAAATAATGCCATACTATTTTGGTCAAATTATTGAGACACTGTGAATTCCAGTTTCTTTCTCAAGAAATTGGGTTAATGATATCTACTTTGCAGATATGTGGTAATGATAAGAAATGACAGAAAGAGACAAGAGAAGGGAGATTATTTAGACAATCTTGAAAGTTAATTAAAATGAGAAAAAATTAAAATTTAATTTAAAAAATTATCATGATAGAGAGGGAGGGGAGAGGGGATAAGAGGTGAGGGGAGAGAGAAGAAAAAGAAGAAGAAGAGGAGTAGAAACAGGAGGTAAAGAAAGAAAATGAAGGAGAGGAGGGAGAGGAGGGAAGGGAGAGGAAGGGAATAGAGATGCTGGAAATTTGGAAAGTTGTTATACATCAAAGTGCTATTTGGATTAAATAAGATGACCCTCATAAAAAACTCAAGAACTTCCAAGTCCAAGACTGCAGATTAAGAACAAGTGGTGGTGTCTCTCTCGTCAGCAAAACAACAGGGAATTAAATTCATAGTGAACCAGAGCGGGTAAAACTGCAGGTGGATTACGACTGAACGAGACTATTACCTCTCAAAGCACACATAATACAAAATAGATGAATTTTTAAAAGTTGAAAATGCTCCAATTTGTGTGTCCGTACCCCAAATATGTAGGTACTAGCAGTTGCTTTTGTATGTTTTTGTTATACTATTATTTGCAAATTATCTCTGTTGTTTCTTTTTAGGTCAATTTATTATAAGTCGACTGATTTTTTTTCCGTTGGACATTTTCTGTTATTAATTGGTGAATTCAACCTATCCATCTTTACTGCAGTTTGTGAAGTGTGTATATTAATTTTTGCTTTCTTTTTTTTCTTTCTCATACCGTGATTTAAAGTTTACTTTCTTTCTGCTTGTTTGCCATCTGGATCAATTCAGCTAATTTTTCTGTTATTCCATTCATTTCCATTTTATTTGATGTTCTATTCTATTTGAAGAACACTTCCATGTTCTTATAAGTTGTGCATTATACTATTTCTTTATCATTCACATTTTAATTCAGTATTTCTCTGTCGTCTATACAAAAAATTCTTAATTGTGAATGACATTCTTTTCCTTTATTTTATCCAACTCAGCTTGTTCCACTTTTTTATTTTTAACTACAAAGCCTAATTTTGTTTAATTATCACTTCAGAGGTGTTCCAATGGTGGTAAAATTTCAAAAATCCTTCAATATGTGAAAAACATAGTTGCTGAGAACTGATTTTGCTCTTTTATTTGGAATATATATCTCTGTTTATCCATATGGTATATAAAAGATATGTGTAAGATATATTATGGAACTTTTAAAACATATAAAGAGATAATATGATAAACATCCAACTACCTATTACCCATCTTCAATAATTATCAATATTTTAGTAATCTTGTTTCATTTATTAATCTCACACTGACTCTGCCATATCCTCCATGCAAATTTATTCTTTTTAATTGCCTGTAGTATTTTAATGTAAATCCTGGACATTCTGTCATTTCAGTTATCATTATGCCACTCTAACTTTATATTTTTAAATACATATAATCACGTGGGTATTACCAGATCTAATAAAATTAACAATGACTACTTAATATTTTATGCAGTTCCTATTCAAATTTTCTAAATTGCCTTAAAATAGTCCTTTAACACGTGATTTTTAGAATTAAAATGCAAACACTATTCAAAACATTGCCTTTGCTTCTCTGTTGGTTATTTCTTTCTATTATCCTCCTCTTGTCCTTTTTTGTCTCATTTATTTTCTGAAGGAACTGGATCATTTGTCCCTTGGAAAGTTTTACATTCTTTTTGGTACAATTTAAGATGCTGTTCTATCTCTTTTATTTCCTTAAAACTGATCTGCGTGCTTCCTATTGCATCACAGTACAAAAAAAAAAAAAGTTGCTGATATCCATTTAGTGAAACTAAGAACAATTTATAATATTAGTGTTATCAGCCTGATTCCTCCCTTAAAAAATAATGGTTTTAGCACAATTTATGATTTTGCAAATCTGAATGATATCTTTGGCCAAATATCAAATTCTGAAATACAATTATTTTTCTCAGGATTCTAAAATGGTTGTCAATTGAATGAAAATGAATTTAATTCTCATCTTTTTAAATATTTTTCATTTGCAAAGATTTTTAAAGCATATTTTTCATACTCTTGGTGCTCTAAAAGTATCATTTTGTGTCAAGATGTGGAATCCATCAATTTGTTGTTTGTTGCTGTTACCTTTACATTAAGCCATTCAAATCTTCCTTCTATTTGGGATAATTTTTTCAATTATTTCTGTTTATTGTACTACACCATTTTCTATTTTTATGTTTTCCATTGATATAACCATTATTATTATTATTATTACTATTATTATATTATGATGATGACATTCCTCTGCCCCAAGAAGATTAATGCATCCATTTATCAAGGTTTTCATAGTTCTTATTACCACAATACTTTATTAATAGCAACAGCAGATAACACAAAAAATTCTGTGATAAATGATGTTTTGTAAGTTTTCCCTTATATTTAGAATAAGGAATGAACATCAGTATTTTTTACTTCTGTGTTCTCAAAAATCTATCTTAGGTGTGGTGTGTAGAGGACATTCAGCAACATAAAATTGACTTTATTAAAATGCGAGGGACAACTTCAGGACTCTTAGTAACTAGACAGTATTATGAATAGATAAAGATTTTGTACAAATTTGTAGGTTGGAATTTGTAGGTTGACAAGTTTAAGGACATTACTTGAATCCCAGTGAGAACAGTTTTTAGTATGTCTAGGTAAGCAGCAAAAACCCGTTTTAGCAGGAGCTGCCTGTCCTTGAGCTCTTTCTCTCTCATCATTGTCTTTGTCTCACAAAGATGGACATCAGTGAGACAGGAGAAGTAAGGTGGAAATGAAATTCCTCGGGTGAACCATTTAAACTATCTCTACTTCAGGGTTTCAGAGGTAAATTCCAGCTTGCTCTTTTTAAGTATATGCTAGGGAAAGGAAAAGAAATGCTTCTGGTTTGAGCATTAAAAAATCCTTCATGTGATGCAGTGCTGTGCACCAAGGCTAAGGATTTATGACTAAAGTCTTAAAATAAAAAGAAGATCAATAATAATAGCATAAGTTTGCAAGGGCTTATCTTCTAGTTGTTTAAGGACTGGGAAGGTTTACATCAGATTTACGCTGGTTGAAGGAATAGAGGCCACGGTAGGTGTGTTGAAATAGGCAGACTAAAAGCTGTGTTCAGAGGAAGCGGTTGAAACATTTCAGTCTAAGTGGATCATATAGTGGAGTCCAGGGGCCCTGAAAATATAAGTTAGTCTTCATTTTTGAAAGTCTTAAATGTCAGGATAAAAGCACAAATTATTCTGTAGGCAATAGGAAATAACATTTTTGAGCAGGGTCATGATATGATGAAAGGTGAATTTTAGGAATATTGACATATCAGAAGGATGAAAAATGAAGTGCAAGATGGAAAGGGAATGGTTCTTGAAGGATGGAAGCTATACTAGAGGGGAATTTAGCCAGTATAGGAATAACACAGTGCCTTTTTAAACTGCTAAATAAACATTCAGGTGTGCAGAGATAATAACATAGTAAAAGTGTAAAGAATTGGGAAGTGATTCTAAAATTATAATTGATAAAACTTATTCACCAATTAAATATATTAGGAAAAGCAATGGAGTCATAGCCCTCTAGTGATAGTAATAAAAATTTTAACTTGAATCATTTAATCCCAGAAATATATAATTGCTCTTTCAAATTAAAAAAAAAAAAACAAAAAAACTATAATTTTAGTAACTTGTTTTTTAAACTATGTATACATGGCACAAATATAAAGATACCTCTGAATACGCCTTATTTTTGAAGAGGTCCACATTGCTTCTATATGTAACATAGAGACATTCTTTCAATAATCTGTGTGGTTTCACAAGAGTAAACATAATCTTCCCTATGTTGAGGGAAGAAAAATTACCTTATATTCCAGGATAAAAAAAAATACATTTTTCAATGAGGTAAAGATTATTTTCTTGACAAAATATAATAGACTTTTCAATTCGAGGTACAATCTCATCCCTAATATCCAGAAGAATCTAAGAATGCTGAATTATATCAGAATACGCCCGTGAATAGTACAGTAACAGGAGCCCAGAACGTATAATAAAGCTACTAACAGTTAACCTTATGCGTTGTTATTCAGGATGTCTTCCCCTCCACAAACAGCTTTCCCTTCAAGTGAGCCCTGTGACTGATTCATGGTCAACTTTTTCTGTAGTTATCTTTCATTTTCACTTCAATCTTATTAGTAATTAGTCAAGTATCACTTTTTGCTAAAATCTGTCATATTGGTATATGTATTAATTCTATAAATCAACTCCCAAAATATATCCTATGTAGTCATTATGCATGATGTTTATGATTTTTAGTTCAAAATGACAATTGAAACATATATATTTATTTCTTCTCCTTTTGGAAATTCACATTGAAATTATAGAAGAAATAAAAGAGACCAATATTTTAATTTATTTTCAAGAAATATAAAAATAAACAGTATATGATGAGATCCATGGGTTAGCATCTTTGATGTAGTGGTTTTTTCTTTTTTCTTTTAAAGATAAAGATAAATCAAGCTTCAAATAAAGATCAAATATTCAGCATTTATGTACATGAAGTAAATAATTTCTCAGTTAATAGGTTCCCCAGCAGAATCACACATACCTAATTATCTGGGAAAATTTATGAAAATAAAACAAACTCTCAACTATGTGAAAACTTTTGGAAGAACTCCAATGTCTAACACATGGACACATCAGGGTCTAGGACCTATTTACTCAAACCTGGTCCCCATTCAGCATGTATAAAATATAGAGTAAAGTAGGTTATGCCATCAAACTCTCCAATAAAAAGTCACGCTAGGTGGGGAGGGGGAGTCGGACGTAGCTCATCTATGACTTCTATTTATCACAACAAATAAGGAAAAGAAAGTCTCTAAGATGGTAGTCAACACTCATATTTTCTCTAGCATTATATCATTTCTCATTTATCACAAATTATTGGAATCACTTATTGAGCACAGAACTTCCTGAGATGGCTAAGAGTAAGAATACATTATGATGCATTTCATAGGCAGATAGTTCGACCTTCCAAGTGAATATAGGACAGAATGCCAGTGCATTTCAAAGTAATTTTAGTGCGAGCAGCTTAATTCCAAAGAAAGCACTGTATCTCATCTTGGTCTTTGAAGGCACTCTGGCTGGGTAGAGAGGTGGGGTGTGTGTGTGTAAACGCTATCTGCAAAAGGAATAAAAATAATTTTCCACAGGCATAAAACTATCTGTCATTATCTCCCTAATCTTCACATCTAAAGAACTTTCACTATAAAAAATAAAAATAAAAGAAATATAAATATTCAACATTTTTCCTTTGGTGGGAACTAAAGCAATGCATGTTGAGTTCTACACTAACTCTCCCCCAAAACTTGGTATTGAACAAACGTGTTATAGACTGAATCCCCCATCCTCTAAATTCATACATCTAGGCTGAAGCCCTAACCCACAATGTGACTGTATTTGAAGATAAGGCCCTATAAAGAGGTAAAAAATGCTATAGGACTTCTCCCCCTGCCCTTGACCATGCCAATGCAGGCACAAAAGAAAAGCAATGTGAAGACATAGAGAGAAGACAGCTGTTGGCAATCCAGGAAGACTGGCCTCATTAGAAATGAATTTTCTGGCACCTTGATCTTGAACTTCTTGCTCTAGAACTAGGAGAAACTAAATGCTGTTGTTTGAGTCACCTAGCCTGAGGTATTTTGTTATGACAGTCCACGCAGACTAATATAATAGGCCTCCCTCAGAAATGAACATTCAAAATAATTAAATTAAAATATTTAATAGAAGAAAACAAATTCAAAAAATAAGAAAAAATATACTCAGTGGAAATGATTTACCATAAAGAAAAGCAGAATGTGTATAAAAGTGAGTGTGGATGTTAAATGAGCCAGAAAATGAGACCAAGAAAGATATAGGAGCAAAACTAAGGAAAATAGTACAGTAGGAGAAAAACAAAGGAAATTTGATATAATAGAAAAAAAAATAAGATAAGTTTAGAGAAGAGATTAACTATACTAAATGTTATAGAGAGTTTGAGTAAAGATCAGAACAGTCTGATAGTAAATTTGCAACATGAAAGTTGATTAGCTCTTGGAAAAAACATTTTAAACAAAGGGAGAAGAAGAATATCTGAAACATGTGGAAGTAGAATGAGAAAGTCTAGAAAGTTCTTTCAAAGCTCTTTGTAAAACACCCCACGGCAACAGGACTGTATTTGGAGGAAGTCATGATGCCAAAGGATTGCTATTACTATTTTTTACAGGGAGTATTAAAGCATTTTTGTTGAAGGATATGTTCCAGAAGTAGGTGAAAATGAGTGATCATCAGTATAAATTTCCAGTGTCTCCTTCTGTATTATGAGGCTGGAAGGCTAAATATGACATTTCAGAGTCTGTTTTGTGGACTATTCTGGTGCGGATTAGGTTCTGGCAATGAGATCAATTACGTGGACAGCAGAGTTGAAGCAGAGGTCATCCTCATGCTGTTTCGATAATTTTCTACTATTCAACCTGATCAAGGAGACATGGGTTTTAAGACAATAAATAATAATGTTTTAATACATGATGTATTTAATTATGTATTTAAAACCTGTTACATGTGAAAAACTTTCACTCTGTTTCTTAAAATAATTTTCTTGCCTTGGAAATGTCTTTCTATGTATTTCTATGACAAATTTTCAACAAAGGGGATTGTTTTGAATATTTTTTCCTAATTTCAGAAACCATTAATACTATGAAGTACATTTATTCATCTGTCACTAAAAAATAGGGTAAAAGTGCATTCTATCAGCTCCCTATTTATGGGAAAGGTTATTAAAATAAACTTGGGATATAATATTTGGAAGAATATTAAGGACATAGATACCCTCAATTTGCTGCTTCATTCCATAAGAAACTTAGTTACAAATGTACTATATTGTTACTTATTACTATTTTAATGTATGTTTTATTTTAGTTTTAATGATCACTGATTGACATTTAAATTTTTTCAATTTACTCTTGACCTAAATTTTTAATGTAGAATTTATAATAGAATTTAAATCAATATTTATTTTAAAAACAGCAAATATCTTCTATTATAATATCCAATTTTAACATCTTGACTATGATATATTAATACCACAAACGAGAAGAAAATCATCAAAATTTCAGAGGTCATTTTCATTTTTACATAGTATTTGTTTACAGTGGGAATTTGTCAGAAAAGGAAGTCACTGCCCCCCACCTGGCAGTCGTAACTAGAAATACAACATTTTTCATGTTTTCCTCGCCCCCTCCGCACCCCCCACCCACCCCGATAAGCACTTTTCTTTCTAACACAACTACTAGTTTATATTTCCCAAGTCAATTATTT